>NW_026941380.1:0-13422 GCF_032062105.1 Saccostrea cuccullata
AATCAAGCCTACGTCATGAAGGTGATTTCCTGTTTTTCTTATATACATCTGTTTCGCAATGTGTTCATTCGCTTTCCCATAGGATGTCGATGATGATGTAAACTCTTTCTGAAAGGTGTTTTTCAAGAATGTCTCATTTATATCCTTTTTCCTTTTTCATTATGAGTCTAAAATTGGAAGCAGTAATTCTTTTTTTTCGTTCGATATGCCATCTTTGGTCAAAACTTTGAGAGCGAGTTGATTTTTCTACCTCAGTGGCTTCACTCAAAGTTAAATTAAGTTCTTTCCACTCATGAGCAAGTTGTTGAATATTCTGGAGATCAGAAGGTAAAGCCTTGGGAAAAACTGTATCTCCACAACTCCATGCAGTTCGGGGTTTTGTGATTGGCTGAATGAGTGGTGCCTGAAAAAAAAATGAATATCAATAAAATAGCAAAATACCACTGCATGTACATATCAGATTGAAAACATATTCAAATACATGTATTGAATTTATCTTGTACAAAATATATGTACTAAGTTACATTTTAGAGCACAGCTAGGTTTACTTATCATAAAAATACATGTTTGTTTGTTTTGTTTTTTTGCAGGTGGTACATGTTATCCACTGAACCTTTTGGCTGTTGCAGAAAATAGAGCATTAGTGGAAGAGAGAAAAGCTGCTTAAAACAATGCTGAAATTGAACAACAATTTTTACAACTCTAAAAGTTGCAGGAAAGGTGTTTTGGGTGTCACAAAGTCAAGGAAAAAGGATTACAAGTATTACACAGGATTTTCTAAGGATCAGTTTAATAGTGTTTACAAGTTTTTAGCTCCAACAGATGAAGATCCTATTAAGTGGGGTAAAACAGTAAAAGGAGCCAAATCTCTCTTAACCATAGACCAACTCGCACAAAACTTTTATTATAAACATATTTCACATTTGTTCAATGTATCTTCACAAGACTCTAGTGCAATATTTACTCACTGGATCAACTATATATTTTTTAGACTCGGTAGTTTAGATATTTGGCCACATCGAAATATTTTAACTGAAAATATGCCAGAAAGTTACAAGAAAGACTTTCCAAATACCCTTGCTATCATTGATTGTACAGAGCTAAAGGTACAAAAACCAAGTTCTCTTCATCGTCAAAGCCAGTGCTATTCCGATTACAAGTCAAGTACAACATTAAAGGGACTGGTAGGCATTGATCCGAGAGATTCTGTGATATTTTCCTCTATGTTGTTCTCTGGGTCAATATCTGATAAAGATATCACAGAAGAAAGTGGTTTTCTTAAACTTCTCTCAGACCTTATAAAGTGTGGAAAGCTGCAGAATGGTGACGGAATAATGGTTGACAAAGGTTTCCACATAGAGAAAGATATTGAAGCTGTTGGACTCAAACTTAATATACCACCGTTTGCATCTTGTGGATCACAGATTAAAGCTTCTAAAGTTACAGAAACTGTTAAAATAGCTAAACATCGAGTTTATGTAGAGCGAGCTATTGCTCGTATAAAGCAATTTAAGATCCTGTCAGGGAAAATTAGTTTGTCTTTTTTTCAGTATCATTGATCAAATATGGTTAACTTGTTGTTTATTGACAAACTTCATGAATTTTTTGATTCATGATAAAAATACTGATTAACCTTGCTTTTTGTCCTTTGCTTTCTCTTAAGGCACCGTTCACGGTAGCTCAGTCGGTAGAGCGCTCGCTCCGTGATCGGGAGGTCGTGAGTTCGTATCTCGGCCGCGACTGACCTAGTCGTTAAAATTGGTAGCAACTGTTCCTTCGCCATGCGCTCGGCACTTTGAAGTGAAAGTTGCGGGTCCTTCGGATGAGACCTTAAAAACCGAGGCCCCGTGTCAGCGGCAGGCGTTGTCACGATAAAGATCCCTCACTGCTCAATGGCCCTGAGTGCCGAGTAAAGGTCAAAATTTGAAGCCCTTCACCGGCATACGGTGACGTCTCCATATGAGTGAAAAATTCTCGAGAGGGACGTTAAATAATATATACAATCTTTTAAGGCATAAATGTATAATTTATATAATGAAGTTTAAAGGGGATATGAAATAGACTAACATGATAACTAAGAGCTGAACCAATCAACTGCTCTCCAAGTGGAGTATTCACTGTCCATTTGGTTGTTGTTTCGCCTGCCAGATATGAAATTGGACTTTGCTTCAATTTCTTCAGTTCTTGGATGTCATCTAAATTTATGTCAATATTCCTGAAAAAAAAATCACACTGTACATAATCATCAACAATAACAGCATAAGATATTCCTAGTACTCCCAGTTTTATTGACATAATTTGGAACATTTGCACAGAACACTCAGGGTTGCTTGATTTTGCTTGATTATAAAGTATAATATGATAAATCCATTAAGTTCACAATATATTTTAAATACATGGGGAATGAAAATCGCTTTGCTGTTATCATCAATTCATCATTAAAGTGTGTTTTACTGTACATATTTTGTCAATACCTAATCCTTAAACAGTGATGGCCAAAATGCTATCATATATTACATGTTATGAAAATGAAATAAAAACATTCATGCTTGGAATGACATTTACCTGGTATCAATATAGGATGCTATAACTGGCTTTCTTTTTCTGTCCAGATTTGTCGGACAAGAAATGATCATAGTGAAAACAGCTTCATCTTTTATTTTATCTCCACGAGGTTTGTCCCATTGCTGGGGCAAACTGGTTGAGGAAATCTCTGATGGTACCTTCTTGTACCCAGAGATCTTCCACTGCTCCAGTGCATTGACGACTGCCAACACATGAGCACATT
This sequence comes from Saccostrea cuccullata, assembly GCF_032062105.1. Classification (NCBI taxonomy): domain Eukaryota; kingdom Metazoa; phylum Mollusca; class Bivalvia; order Ostreida; family Ostreidae; genus Saccostrea; species Saccostrea cuccullata. The sequence continues at coordinate 2,789 of NW_026941380.1, forward strand.
GACCAGATATCCTTCAATAGATATTTTTTTATTGCTGCTATATGTTCAATAACTGTGAAAAATTCATATAATGTTATTGTACTACACGTAGATACATAAAATCAAAGTATTACCATGGTAAGCTGGTAAAGTAACAAAACCTCATGAATTTAGGCTTTGTGACAGAAATGTGTAAATAGATAAAAGCAACTTGTGTTGTCGTTTTTTGTTTTTTTAAATACAACTTTAGATAAGTATATATACATATGTATATACGTAGGCCAATATACTGGTATTCCCTCAAATTTGCAATCACATTATACATACATTTCAGAAAATACAATTTTTTCTCTCTCCTTTTTTCACGGAAACGTTTAAGTAGTCTCTCTCTCTCTCTCTCTCTCTCTCTCTGAGTCTGAAGTCAACAAAACACTGACCTGAAAATTTTCACTCGGGTGATAATTTATGCCGACATTCTTTGAAATTGCCAATTGCATGCATAAACTTTGTTCAAAGGAGAAAAAACAAAATGAGAACGGCATGATAACCAAGATTTCAAGAGGTTAATCAGAAAAAATGCAACCTTAATATTTAACGTGTAAACACAACAAAAACGTAATAAAGTCACTGCACATAAATCGTTTATTTATCCAGGCTTACCCAGCTTTACAACTGCAATGTGCGTCATTGAAGTTCTTTTGTTGTAGATTAACTTCAAGATCAACACGGTGTGGTTCTTCGCTCTTTCTCTGACTCAGGAAAACTTTAGCTGTTATCTGTACACCATTCCCTGTTTCTCCCGAAAAATTCTTCGCAGATTTAATGTAAGAATCTTTCACAAAAGCTATAGCCCTTTGTTTCTGTCTTAAAGTTGGCGTATAATTCAGAAATGCCACTGAAAAATCGTCCAGAATGTCCTTCAGACAAATCTCGCTCGCCATATTGTTTACATTGAATGTCGGGCATTTCACTTCTTAGTTACCGTCGTCATGGTGGGCGGGGCTTATGCACGGATCTGCGATCCGCCAATTATTCACCTAGGCGACACTGCCGTTCGCTTCAATTTAGTCATTTGGTTGTTTATTTCACTCTCTGTCACTATTATTTCTACAATGCTAACCGATTAGGCATGTTAATCCGAACATAAAAATATTCACTGAAATCTCCGTTCGAAATATTGCTCCCGTGACGAAACTGTTTACCTCCTCACATAAAAGAGTTACTATAGTCTGTTTTTTATGTGGTGTTCAATAGCCACAGGTGCCCGCGTGATGCAGTGGTTAGAGCGTCTGCTCTAGAGTTGCGAGGTAAGGAGTTGATCCTTACGTCGCGGGTTCGAATGCCACTGTGGGACGTGGAGATCGGTCCTTCGGATGAGACCGTATAAACCGAGGTCCCGTGTCGCAGTTGGTGCTGGCACGAAAAAGATTCCTCCCTGCTCAATGGCCCTGAGTGCCGAATATAGGACAAAATTTGTAGCTCTCCACCTGCAAGTGTTGGCGTCTCCATATGAGTGAAAAATTCTCGAGAGGGACGTTAAACAATAAACATATGTACAATCAATCAATAAATAGCCAAAGTAGACAGTGCTTCAGAATCACCGACCGTACCGGCAACAAATTATCCGAGTTTTGGCAAGACCGTCGGACTTTGGCGTCACCATCGGACTTTGGAGTCTAACATATGTAAATTGTATGCCGAAACGCACATGTTAACTAGATATCATTGAGATGGTGGCCATCTCAAAGGGACCCGCTTTTAGCAATGAACATGAAAATGTAATGTAGCTGAAAGGGTTTATTTTGAAGGTGTTTGAGATTAAAGGGGATAAAAAGGACTACTCCATGAAAAATAATACAATTAAAAAACTTTAAGAAATGTATCCTCTATGAAAATTGTTGCATATCCTCTATCGAAATATGGAAGGAAAATCACAAATGTTCCGTATCCAGTCAATTTGTTTGAGGCTGAGTGGACTTAAGGGAAAGAAATTATGCACCGAACAAAGATTCTAAACAGAGAGGCTATTTTTGACCTTGACCTAGAAACTTTGTTCAATGTCACTGCACATCCATTGACCACTGGCACTCTGTGAGTTAAGTATGAGATACATTGGACAAAGGCAAGAGAATTGCTCCAGACAAGTATTTTTCGTGTAATTCTCCTATGACCTTAACCTTTGATCTAGAAAGATGGTTCAAGGTCACTGCACACCCTTTACCCCAAGGCACTCTGTGGGTGAAGTATGGGCCAGCCAGATTAGGCCAAGGTCAGAGAAAATATGCTCCAGACAAAAAATTAAACAGAAAGGATATTTTTGACTTTGGCCCTTGACCTAGAAACTTTGCCCAAGGTCATTGCACATTCATTGACCACCGGCACTCTGTGAGTGAAGTAAGAGTCACATTGGACAAAGGGGAGAGAAGATATGCTCCGAAGAAGGATTTTTCATACAATTCTGCTATGACCTTAACCTTTGACCTAGAAAGATGGTTCAAGGTCACTGCACACCCTTTACCCAAAGGCACTATGTGGGTGAAGTATGAGCCTGATTGGGCCAAGGAGAGATATGCACCGGACAAAAGATCTCGGACGGACAGCCGGACGGACAGACTGATCACTAAAGGGTGCCCGCCAAGCAGGGCCCTAATTATATTAAACTGCAAGTAAGAGTCAGTGTATTATATTATTTTAATTAATCCACTTCTGTTCAATGCAGAGTAAATAACAACACACACATCAACAACATACATATAACATATTGTAACAGTAAAAGTAGTGAATTAAAGTAATAAGTTGTGAATTAATTCAAAATTACATGTAAATAAAGGTAATTTTGTTTGAACTTTTCTAGGGTAAAGTGATCGAGAGTCGGACGTGATCTGGAGTCGGACATTTTTGTGCCTTTGTTTTTTTAGTTCAGCAAGGAAAGCTAACTCCAAATATATATGTTAACCATAGGCCTTTGGATCACTTAAAAATTGAGTGTGTGAAAAAAAAGATCAAGGTATGGAACTCTTACACTGGGTACACCCAATTTCGCTAATAAAATTTCTTTTATCAAATGCTCTTAAATTTGACTTTCTACTTAAATCTATTCATAGATAATTAAAAAATCTTCATTTCTACCAAAGCTCATTCCGAAGTTCCATATTCTTCTCGAGATAGTCTGAAATCAATTTCAAAATTTACCTTTTTTTAAACACGAAATTAGCTTGGGCACCTGGTCATTCACATGTTAACAGAGTTTGTTTGAAGTGCAGTGAAGAGATGCATAAAGTATTTGCAAAATATTTCAACATGTTGAAGTTGATTTCTTACTCCAGATCGTAAGGTCAAGTTCGTAAGAATTCCTTAGGCGAAAAATAATTTGAAAACATTTACATTAACAACTGCACCGCTATGTTGATTATGAATGTAAAAGAAGCTATGGTTGAACGAATTTTTCCCGGAATGTATAATACACCTTTCGAATTTAAAAACGAATGCCCGCTAAAATGTTTATGCAGATTTAGTAAGATCATATGATCAAATTAGAGAAAATCTTGTAAAGCTCGAATTCAAATGAGCAAATATGATTGCGCCCATGTGAAAAGGGTCCTTATGGCAATTTTTATGCATTTTGAGTTTTTCACGGATTCTGATAGAGTAAGGTTAGAAGTTGTCAAATATGAATTTTTATGGCCCTACGTCTACTCTAAGTAGGTTTTTTCTTCATTTTTATCAAATATACTTTAACAGGTTAATAATGACGTCATGTTTTTTAACAACGTCAAACGTTTTCAGAGTGAACGTTAAATGATTTTCTTCTGTAATTTTACTACGGTGATTAATAGTTGTATAATATTTGATATTTTTCCATGCACATTATTTTTATCTCATTGTCTCTTTTAATTATTAATAATTATTTAATAGTTATATATATTATGGAATCATCAGTGGTGTATAGTATTATGAGTGAGTGTTTGTTTTACATTTCACTTTTCTATGACACCAGGGGGAAACCTGAACAGCGGGCAACATCCATTCATTTTTTTTTATTTTCTCAAACAAAATATTTACTGGTAATCCATGCAAGAGTCATTTGATAAGCCTGTAGAATTCATTTGAAAATTATTTTAATTTAAACATTGCTCTTGATAGGTCAAGATTTCAGCATAAACGATATATCTTTAGTTACCATAAATGTGAAAATTAATTTTTTTAAATTACAACATTACGCTACCTAAATGCTACTGCGAAGTGAAAATTTATTTGATTGTTCTTCGTTTCTAAATTTTATATAAAAACAGAAAAACTGTGAAGTGTGGTATATGTAACATGTAATTACAATACACAATAGACAGTAAATAAAAAGGAAATTCGATTGATTCACTGCATCTATAAGGTTGTCTGTCTGCATTGGGTCAATAATGACACTGCTTTTTTGAAAATATAAAGGATACACGAAATATTTTTCAGTCTAGCAGTAAAAATATTTTAATGTTAACCAATCAAAAGGTGGAAATTTTACAAACAAATGAATGAGTAATAATCCGCAATCATTTACACAATAGATAAACCCAGGATTAACATTTGTAGGATTACGTGTATGTTAGTGAGGGGGGGGGGGGGTAAAAAATCTAAATGGCAGAAACTTACAATTCTTGTGAACACGAGTTAAAATAAATAAAATTTTTTTTTTCTTACTTCAAAAGTTTTAAATGCACCCAGTACCATTAACCCTACAACTTGCAGATTCACTTTTTTATTTAGGTTTGAAATAATGCTGCCTATTATTCTTCATTTTATATTTGTACCTTTAATTATGAGTATTGCCATTTTCAAAATCGCACAGCGATCATAAACACTTTGAGCCTGGAACTGAATTGCTATGAATTCAGTAATGTTAATCATGTATATAATGAAACCCTAAAATTAAAAAAATCTGGTTTTATTTTATGAAATGGATTGTTTTAGAAGCACACCCATAGAATTAAATTAAAGATGCCATTTACGGTTTATATATAGCTTTTGTCGGGGTAGGGGTGGGTTAAAGATTAATGACAGGTAATTGTTTATGCCTAAATATACAGTCAGTTGAATATGACTGTTTTGTATAATATATTTCCTGACAATTGTCTGTGAACTGGCTGAGCTTTGAAATGTCAGATTTTTGTAGGGATGTAAACATCTTAGAAAACTATCATATTATTTATGACCTAATTAAAAAAAACTCCTTCATTCTAATGTTGTTTTCTAATTTTATTCTATAAAGTGAGTTTTAAAGAGTATGAATTCATTCTGGTCCCGTGCCCAGGGACGTAGCAACAGGACGGGGGGGGGGTGCAGGGGGTCCTGGCCCTTCACTTTCTCCCCAACCTTACTTATACTATAGGAATTGATAATTGAAAGCCTGGTCCCCCCCACTATTAGTACAACAGTGTACGGAAAACGTAGTATATATAGTATAAAAATTGGTACTGAAAAAAGTTGGCTTCTAACCCCCCCCCCCCCCCCCTCCCCACGAAATAGGATTTTCGACTTTGTGCAACATTAACCTTATTTTTTTGCTTGTCAACTTTTTCAGGGAAGAAAAAAAAATTCTCTGGATGCCCCCCCCCACTTTCAAAAACGATGCTACGTGCCTGGTGCCAGAAGCTTGGATATGTTAGCATTTACATGTAGAAATAAAACCCGACCCTGAATTTTTAATTCTAAAAACAACATGTACGTATATACCAAAGAGTTACATGTATATTAAACTTGGAGATCTTGAAAATAAATAGCTATTCATGTATATATAGTTCAGAGAACAAAAATGATATTTTCTATCATTTATTATTTCATTTGTTTTGAAAATTCATCATTTTCAGTAGAGTTTCAAATTTCTCAATATTAGAAAAATAGATTCAATATAAATATATTTATCTACCCTACATGCTCTCTCTCTCTCTCTCTCTCTCTCTCATCAGATTTTAATTGACCAGCTCTATTAAAGTTAGAAAATTAAGAACATTTTTTTTCATTCGGGTGTTTTTTGCTTGTTTTAATTTCTGTAAATTGAAGTGTCTTTGTGCAACAAGAATATAAGACAAATCAACATTTTTAATTTTTAATTTATTTAATCATGATTATAAGTAGACGCTTTACATGTTTATTATTTTTTAAAAAATGAAATTCGTCATGAAATTTTTTCATGCCAAAAAAGCTATAGATAAGAAATTTAAAAAAAGAAAAATAAATAAATTTTGCAGTTTTCTTTTTTTTCTCTCTCTCTTCTTTATTCTTCCTTTTTCTACATTAACCTTATTCCCAAAGTACAACAATGTTTTTTTTATTTAAAAAATCATAATTATGATGACGATTAAAAGTTTTTTTTTTTATTTGGTCATAAAATATCTCTTTTATAATCCGGGAGAAAATTCATGCGAACATGCAGCTGAAATGTGAAAAAGTACGCAATTAAAATAATGAATGTCCCTGTCTGGTACCCCTGTTACATCGATTGTTGACATCAGAGTTATCTCTCCTATTTTTATTACAAATAATCTTAACTATAGTTCTTACAAATTCTTGCTAGATTTGTAAAAAACGTAGATGTATGTTTAGTTTCAACATTTGTACAAACAATTTAACAACAGTTTAAGCAGTATGCACCGATGAATCAATGTTTACATGTACATGTGATCGACGCGATCGCGATGTGTATTTGAGAGTGGTGGAGCGGATCTCAAAGAAGTATGCCTATAGGAAAACAATTTCCTCTTTGCAACATTTTTTACGATAAACCCTGTCTAAGATGTATTCTAAAAATGGTATAAATATGTAAATAAAATTTATCTAGAGTATAAAGGTTCAATATGATATCAGAAAACACCTTGTCTACAGCTTCTATACATTACGCGCACGTAGGAAAACTATTGGTATTATATAGATCGATGTATTTAATAATGTTTGTTAAGAAACCAGTTCTAGATGTTTTTATTGATATCTATTTAAATCAGTGGATTAGGAGATTCAGATATTGATTAAATTAATTTATACCATAGGCACTTGGGGTATGGACCCCCCCCCCCCCATTTTCCATGTTTTTTTTCTTTTTAAATCTGGGTTCGAGTCACATTTTTTCTATTTTTCTGTTCTAATATGCACTATATGTTATAAAAAATGTAACTCTTTTGTCTCTACAAGCTGTTTTTAAATATGTCGTTTTCGACTGATACATATAAAGAGAGAAGGCTTGCAACTCTTTTCTCGTCATCCGCCTCACCTCGCTTAAACTTCGCTCGATTATTTATCTAAACCTGAATAAAACATGGGATATGCATACATTAATAAATTTGTTATACATTCCTCTTCCTTTCCATATTTCCATTTAATTTTTATTTGCCCCCTATTTGTAAATATTTCGATGAAATCACTCGAATCTAGGGTAAAAATTTTTGATGTGCACTGACTGGGACGGAAGTACCCGGTATTTTTGGGCGTCATCATTAAGTGTAATGTCATTCGGAACACAGAATTCGAGATGGAATAAATCCCGAATTTTCTCTTCATATTACATGTAACGGTAAGTTCGCCATGTAACAAGATAACTGTAACTTGTAGATTCTTATAAATGTCGATTAACTTTTAACATACTACATAAACATATAAATTTCACAATATTGTTATTACAACGCCTGGATTTTTTTTGTGAATGCAGAACAGTTGTAAAGTTAGAGTTATCGATCTTTTCTACTTCCGTCCCAGTCAGTGCACATCGAAATAAGAAGAGTTGCAAGCCTTCTCTCTTTATATGTATCAGTCGAAAACGACATATTTAAAAACAGCTTGTAGAGAAAAAAGAGTTACATTTTTGATAACATATAGTGCATATTAGAACAGAAAAATAGAAAAAATGTGACTCGAACCCAGATTTAAAAAGAAAAAAAACATGGAAAAGGGGGGGGGGGTCCATACCCCAAGTGCCTATGATTTATACATGAAAATAAATTCCACATGTTGGAAACAGCGATAAAAACTCTGGATGCGTCAAACGTCAAAACACGTGCATGGTTAAAAAAATCTGCGTCGAAGTTCATCGTCAGCCTGCAACGTCACATCTTTATGACGTTATTTCTCTGTTTTACCAAAAATGCCATAAGGACCCTTTTGTCATGGGCGCAATCATATTAATTGAGTATAGAATATATTCCGGGGAAAATTTGTCGCGTCGTTCCCGCTTAGCAATTAGTGTATTTCTTTAAAGGCCCAAGCTGATGTCGAGTAAAAAAATTAAGGTCAATTTTGGAATTGATTTAAGAAAATCACGAGATTTAAAACGAACCACGCAGGCTCGTGGCAACGGGGGTGGGGGTGTCTCCCTCTTTTTTTCCAATATTACTTTTACTATTGCAAATGTTCATTGAAGGGCTGTTTGTCCCCCCCCCCCTCCCCATGTACAACAGTAATCTAATATTAAGGAAATGTATTATTGAATGGAAAAAAATTGTACTGAACGGAGTTGGCTTTGAAAATAAGTTGGTCTATACTCCCCCTCCCGATAGAGGATTTTCGAGTTCGGGCAATTTCCCCCCTCCCTTTTTTTGTTTTTTGCTTATCAACTGTTTCAGGTAATTAATTTTTTTCCTGGCTTGCCCCTCCACTATAAAAAACGATGCTACGTGGCTGTTAAGGAATGAACTTTGGTAAAAATGAAGATTGTTTATATATGAATAGATTTGAATAGAAAGTAAAATTGTAAAGCATTTGAGGCGAAAATAGATACCCTATGAACGTAAAACTTCACACTTAACTGCAAACTTTGAGACAAAGTCTATTTTTAGAAACCAACAGCCTTGACCCTTTGATCTTGACCTCGGAGTTTGTCCTACATGTACCTTTAAAACTGGTCAGAGCATCTGTGTTTTACAAACACATCTTGTTATTTTGTGCATATATAAGAAATTAGGTAAACATATTTCATCAGTGATTTATAATTAGGGGTCATTGGCTACAATCTACAATTATGAAAATAGATCTATTCTTACATGTTTTAATGTATTTAAAAAAGTAATATAAGAAGTAACAAGATGTGTTTGTGAAACAATATGCGCTGGCAGCAACAAAGTTTTAAAACACCATTTTTAGCATATAGGTCAAGGTCACAAGTCATTGACCTTAGTGTCATTTGAAAGAACTTAATTACATACCAAATATGAAGTTTCTTTTACCTTTGGTTCAAATGCTATTGAGAAAGTTTGAAAAAAGCTATTTTTAAGCATAAAGGTCAGAATTTAGGTCACAAGGTCATTGACCTTGAAGTCTTTTGAAAGAGCTTAATTAGTGGAGTATGCATAGCATCTATTAAGTCTCTATCTCTCATGCTTCAAAAGATATGGCAAAAGTTCGAAAAAGCTATTTTTAGCATATAGGTCACAATCAAGGGTCACAAGGTCATTAGTGGAATATGCACACCAAACATAAGTCATTATCTTTCATAGTTCAAAAGTTATGGGGAAGGTTAAAGTTGACAACAGACAAACCGACAGGACAACAACAATATATGCCCCGGATCTTTGGATCCGCACGCATAAAAATACTTGGGGAAAAAAAACTCGTTTCCTGCAACCAGCCTGAAAATAAAAATAGGATAGGTAGGTAGGAAAGATTTTATTAATTTTTTCCAACAGTATTTTTGGATATGAAGTAATACAAAACCAAATTAAACATTTCATGAGTCAATATTAACCTGTTAAATTAAAATCCATCTGTTAATGCACAACTCGATTGGTATTTTATGAAAGTCTATATTTAAAATATATATTTTATGAAATACCAAATGATCATATACTCAGTGTATTTTTTTTCTTTCAATTTTTGACCACGAAGTTTTTTCTTTGTCTTTAAGGACAGATGATACAAACAACTTGATAGATTTCCAAGTTCATAAGAGATGTATGGAATACATTTTTATTTTGTGCTAAATTGTTGTCAAATACTACAAATTTTACATTTATTAGTTGAAGTATTTATTCTTCACAATGTCTGCACACAGCTCTCCTAGAAAATTTGAAAATAGATATTATCCATCAGTTTTTATCAGCACATGCACAGCTTTTAAAGAAAAATGTTTTATCCTCCACTGCCACAGCTTACAATTGTCTTTTCAACAATGCTCCAAGTCCAAGAAAACTAAGTTTTTATCCTCTGACCACAATGTCTTTTTTCACCTCACAGCTTTCTAAGAAAAATAGGTTTTACATGATTGCACTTTATCTTTCTTTAAATCCTTCACAATAGTCTTTTTAGGACACACATTTTTTTTCCATTAATGAAGTAAACAATTAAAACTTGTTAGACTAAGAGCAGCCATCAGTTCTGCATTGATCCAATTCACAGACTCCTATCTAATAGTTTACTTCTAGAAAATCTGAAATGGAAAAAAAAATCAATTTAAAAGTGTGATCAATAAGAAGCAAAGTATTTTAATAAACAACATAGATCATTATTATTCATTATTTTACAAGTAAATGGACTTTTTATTTGAATTAAAAATTTTAAATATATGTTGTTATACGGTGTCCGCAAATACACAGTAAATAAGTTTAACTTTGGAGCTAAATTTTAAAACCACTGGATTCTACTGACAGCAAAGAAACACTTAGTAAATGCTAAAAACTGACTTGCAT
>NW_026941381.1:0-13444 GCF_032062105.1 Saccostrea cuccullata
ATTTGAAAGTTCGTTCTAAGCACTTATTAAAAACACGAAAAAAAATATACCGTGCCGCGGCGTGTATAGGTCAAATTTGCAGTTATTTAGAACTTACAGAGATCGGCAGTAAATGACACCCTGCCAAAAATATCAATCACCACTCCTACAATCTCCCCTGGTATTTCTAGAAGTTGTTGTAATATTCCCACATTCCATCATTTATTTCAAACATTAATATTTTTACTTTAAAATGAAAATATTTACATACCTCAATTCAGCCAATCAGGTAAAGCCTACCCATTTATTACTCTGCTTCATCTTGTTCAACCAGGAAATGATGTAAAAATCTGGGTCTTTGGTGCTCTTTTTCCTATATGCAAATAGATAGCGTAAACACATTCCAAAATGTAAACTCCGAAAAATGCAACATATATTTCTGATTTTTTCACAAAATATCACAAAATAAAACTTGTTATTTTTCTTATAGACTACAATGTTTCAATAAGTACATAAATTCTTTTTTTTCTCCAGTATTTTTAAAGAAATTAGTATAGAATAAGGTGTGTTCTGCTATATATTCTTTACCAAAAATCGTTAAGTACAAGTGGTTTCTATAGTAATTTGCTGATACAAAGTAATCTTTGGCTTTCAAATACCTATGGCATTAATGTCTTTAAACTGATTTGATATGCAACAGAATACTTTTAAATCACATATTTTCGAGGAGTCAAATTTTCATGGTTTTAGGAAAATATTTTGGTTCATGGGGATTTGATTTCGTTGTTAAGAATTTTTCAGTAGTATCATATGTGAAAAATCGCATTTCGTAGTGGACATTAATTCGTGGGTCTATACATACCTTGAAATCCACGAAAAATTAAAACCCCACAAAAATTAGTCAATTCACAGTATTCTGATTACGATTGATTTTAAAAAACATGCTACTATAAAACATTTTCTCCACTACGAGGATTTGAAGAACCTTGTTTTAAATGTCTGCACTACAAAGATTATTCGGTCATTAGAATGACCTTATTTGCAAGTGCAACCTAACTTTTTGTTCCATTTTGCAGATATGTGTAGTATATTGTTATTATAGTTTCACTATTGATCAATTTTGATTACTTCACCTACTTAATCAATACATAAATTTCACTGCTGATTTGAACTGCTGATAGGACATGTTACCCATGTCTTGACCTGAAAATTTTACACATTGTTTCAAAGTTTCTATTTGTCATGCAGGTTTTTCATGGAGTGCTTTAGTGCTAACTATTTATATATCTACCGGAAAAACAATTTTACGATTTATGCGACATTCGTTACAAAGAATTGCAGGTTATTTTGTGTTTTTGACATGTCTAAAATCTTCAAGTTCCACCTCTAATAGAAATGCTTCTCCAGAATTACAGACAGATCCAGTTCTTTAAACCAACAAACACATTTGATGTGGAGAAGAAAAGAAACACATTTTCAGTTTAACAAGGAAATATTGCGAGTTTTTAAGCTATTGTCACAAAAACTCATTTCTGGCGATTTCAGCGATTTCACAGATTTTAATTTCCTCGGAGAATGAGGTCAGTGATAAACATTGATAGGACAAAGTCCCTGTGAGTTAAGCAGTTCTTGGATTCTGATAATGGTGACAAAAGCCATGAGGATGCCGCCAGACTGCGCTCCGATATTTTAAAAACATCCAATAAGAAGCGGAAATCACGATACTTCAAACCAGTTTTCCATTAAACTTCAGAAATTTTCGATTGTTTGTCCACTTGGCAGCTTTTTCTCGGCAGTTCAAAATTCAACTACCGCCAGCAGTTCGACCCTGGATTTATTTAGCTCAGTCCGGTCAATTATAGAAAACATCTACAAATACGAGTTGCAAACATTGTCTGCTACAAATGCATACTCCAAGGCTACTTTGCTATTCAACACAAACTAAAAAAAAATATGTTTATTCTAATTGTGTTACCATTCTTATTTTCACTGAAAGAGTAATGAAATGAATGTAATAAATAATTCCAAAGACTACATGTACATTTGTTACATCATAATTTATGAAGAATTTTTCCAATATACTTTAATAAACAGTAGATTCTTAGACATTGTATATCATAACTATAAAAAGGAGTTGATCTTTTTCCAGAGATATCAAGCTTTATTATCTAAAAGTTAGCAATTTTGTCATTGTAAACTTAAATCTGATTTTTTTCCTTTAAAGAAACATCAAGTCAATATGCCTATCAGAGTCTATAAATAATAATAAAAAGTCTATTAGAAAGAAAAAACTATACATAATTATATATTTAAAGGGCGTCTGCTCAAGTGTCGTAGTTTAAGGAGTTGATCCTTATATGGCGGGTTTGAATCCCACTTTGGGACGTTGAGACCGGTCCTTCGAATGAGAGAGCGTTAAAACCGAGGCCCCATGTCGTAGTAGATGATGGCAAGAAAATCCCTGAGTGCCACATAGAGCAAGGAAGATTTATAAATTGAAAATTTAAATGATGCCTTATTTTCTAGCTCTTTAAAAACTCCTTTGAAAAACACATGGACATTTCCACGAAAACGCAATTGTGATGTTAAGAATTAACCTGTTTTAAATACCTAACGCCTTTATACGTTTTCTTGTTATGCCCCTCACCTATTTATGGTGACGTCTCTTTATGAGTGAGAAATTCTCGAATGAGACGTTAAACAACATACAATCAATTTTGCCATTCGGCAAACCTGGCTGATTCCGTGAACTACATCAAGATGAGGTACGAATCGGCCGAGGTGTGCCGAGTGTCAATTTTGCTTGCCTATTGTGATTGTTCCTTATTCCCTTCTTTACGAGAGTCCTCAGATACTTAACTAAGATCGAGAATAAGAATAAAATTTTAAAAATTAAAAGACACCAAAAAAAAAACAGATACATCGAATTATGCAAAACTTATCGCGGCGCTTGCATTTAAACTCTCTGAAATTGCGTTACTTTATTTTTAATCTCATTGAAACTATTGAAGTAACATGCTATGCAGTATTAAGATTATATGAATACTCGATTCTAAATGAAACCTTGCATGTCGAAAATATATACCTAAATGCATCCCTTGAATTCGATATAATTCAAAAAAGTGAAGCGTTTATATTTACATAAATAAATGAAACCATCAATATCAGGATTTTAGCATGTTTAATTCAGCGTTGAATTATCCCCTCTCCTTTAATTTACTTCTGTTCAGTATTTTTTTCTTTAAACGTCGAAGACTTTCTAAAAGGAAGAGACAATATACAATGTATAAAATGAAAACAGACGGCGTGGCGTTATGTTTTGTAAAACAACCCTTTCAAAGGTTGACCTCGGTAATATATTTCTAATGCACCAGGAAAATAAAATCAAAAGAAAACGTTTCTGTAGGAAGTGTATAGAACAGACTTGTCTTACGTAAATCAGTTAATTATAAAGTATATTGGTCAGCGCTGGGTGTAGTTTGATAAATGTGTGCGTTACTTGTTGATACTTGTATTGCAGCTCACCTCGTTCAGAAAAAAAAAACATACAAAGATAAAAAGTGAAAATAATGAACAGGATCGGTCTATCGGCTGAGCTTGTATAAACCGAGGTCCCGTGTCACAGTAGGATTTGGCACGAAAAAGATCCCTCACTTCGCAATGGCAAAATATACCGGAGGATGTATCAGGTGCCAAGGAGAAAAAGACATTGGTTATACTCGTGATATTTATTATTAGTCGGGAAACGGATTTAACCATTGTTAAGTTGTGTTTTAATGAAATGAAAAAAAAAACCAATTTGTTAATAAAATCCAACAGGTTGAAGGTAGACCTGGTCTTCAAAAAAACTACAAGGATACTCATAGATGATTCTACGCTGGGGAATATGTCCATTCTTGTTTTTTTAAATGGCAAACCTTGTCTTCACTATGCAAGTCTGACAAGATAATGACTTAGGGAAGTCTGATCATTGGGTTCTGAAAATAAGACATTGAGGAATTCATGATACTTATAAAAATGTCTCTAATTCTCAAAGAAATGAGTATAGACCCATGGTAAGACCTCAAACATTATCTTTCAAGTAAATCATAATATTAAGGAAAAAGCATTATAGCTCACATAACGCTTCAAGATCTAGAATGCAAAAAAGCACCTGCTATTTATTGCAATAAAAAAGTCACGTTTCCATTATGGATATTTATTTTTAAATTAAATAAGCAACAAATTATAGAAGACATGCATATATTACCAATAAAACATAAAAATTCAAAGGAAAGAAAAATTTGTCGGTATGTGAATTCCAATTAAGTCAAACAACATTCTGCAAAACTATGACCATAACACACAAAGTCATTCGTGAAATCGTTTCTATGTGTGAAGTATCTGTGCATTTAAATCAACAAGAAACCTGTACTTACTGCCTAGTAAACATTAAAAATATTTACTATATATACTTGAAATAAAATTAAAAAAAAACATTCTTACATCACTCTCGAACACATTCAGAACAGAAGGGGGGTTCAGCACAGTGAATGTTATCAGATATACTTGTTTAAACCAATTTAAATGAGAAAGAATTATTCATTGATAATAATATCATAAATTCAAATCCCTGTATTGTTACTGTGCAAGTGTACCTTGTCATGGCTTTCTTGTCAAAAGCATATTCAAGACATTTTCAATGAAATTAAATGGACTATAAAGTAATGATTACTTCATTGACAGAAGTCCCTATTTTGTCAGAAAAAACGCTTTTTGTTTTAATTTTCATATTTCGAGTTTCAATTACAGATTTATCAACGCCTCATCATACATGAACAGAGAAATTGTGTACCGTAAAATAGTTAGTGACGTCATCCCAGACGGTGCAGCGTTAAATCATTGGCTGTCATTTGTATTGTAATATCAAGATAGATTGCGAATCGATTCATCAATATAATTTTTATCTACGAAGTATTTGAAATGAAAAACAATATAAGCATTTCATTTGTAATGTTTTGAAGTGACTTCATTATTATTTTATCAAACCTTTACTTAGGTCGATGTGAAGAAGGGAAACTTTCACCTAGCTGAACGAGAATGAAACCTTGTTTTTCAACAGATATGTATCTTTTAAAGCTTTTACAGATGTTAGATAATAAAACAATTCTTAAAAATAGATGAACAAATCTGAGGAAGCAAGTGCTAAGGATTGCCCTTTGTATGTCATTCATCCGTTTTTTAATTAGACTCAAAAGTCAAACTGGAGATTTAAAATTAATACAATTCCTTACTACATCTAGTCTTTAAAAGAGAAAGGGAAATATCGACAAAGGTATATCACATTTAAAATGAAATAGTGGAAAATGGAATGATTTCAAGTTTCTCTGACTGTCTTATTAAAGGATTGATTGAGAGTGAGTCTATTTGTCAGTCTATTTCCCAAATATAAAAGTCAAACTAAGGCATGCAACGGTATATAATTTTCAAGAAAGTTTGAAACAAGTGTTTTATTCTACTCATTGACACGTTATAAGTAATATACAGTTAACTGGAGAAAATCAATGTACTGCAGAAAATTATATATAGAATATCAATCGAATCGAATATGATTATTTACGTTAATTTCCTGGAGTTGAATGTGTCCTTAATCAGAATCATTAAGCTTTTTAATCTCTTTTCAAATGAAACATTCAATAATCAACAGAAAGATGTAAATTATGAGTTACATACAAGATTGCAACCGTCCTCTTTTAATTTTCATTATGGGTTTTATCTTTCAGCAAACAAATGCGTCAATTACATTCTTTCTAAACACGGTTATTTATTCTTTTTTAAGAAAGCTGAATCATTCACACCTCATCAACAGGGGGATTTACCTCTTCTGTTAAAGATAATAGTATCGTTGTTGAGAGTTTTCGAAAAATAATTTCCACATATTGTTCCTCCTTTACGATAGCTGAAAGGTTTACGACCGTAATACTTGTATATGAGTGGTATGTTGTAGTCTTTGTTAGCTTTTCTAAAATTTTCATAATTTCCGTCTATGCTTGTGTGATGCACTGCTAAAATCGTTTGGGTAGTTTCAACTACGATATAATTTCGATAAAGCGATTCCATGACTAGAAAAGTGTCCATTCCACGTCTTCCAAAGACCAACTCCGGCATCTCTTTCCATGGAAAATTCCTTGATGTTATGTAATAATCTACATATATGGGTCAACATTCCCCTCATGTCTTTAGATATCTTCTTCAGAGTTTCAAAATTTGTGGCTTCATCCTTAGTTACATTAACAATGTTTGTCCTTTGCCCAAGAAGAAGGATTACTTTATCTCTAAATTCAGGTATTTTCACCAAAGCAAGAAGTGTTTTGATTAGTCCATCAGTAAACAATATGTCCCCACTTGCTAGGCAGTAGAACCAGGAGTCATAGTATTTCATAGCGTCTAAGTACATGTTCTTTAAAACGGGTAAATCGTTACCACGGCCCTGTATCGTCAGCGGTAATGTTTTCCATCCATCTTTTTTCACAGCTTGTTTCAAATCTTCATCATTTGTGAAAAATAGTGGCGTAAAATACTTTTGGAATTTTCTCCAGTTAGCTACAGTGTTATTACGGACATCATTCTTTTCTGTATATTCGGGCTCTGGCCAAGTGGAAAATATTGTCATAATTGTTCGCCCTTCATAATATAAAAACAAAGCTCGATGATATTCTCAATGATTTAAGTGATGCGAATGAGTACATGTATGATCCACAGACTAAACCGACTCCAAAAAGTGTTACGGTATATCTTTGCTTTTTCTGTATTCCTAGACATCTGAATCACATAAATAAACACAGAAATCAAAAGCGTTAAAAAAATTGTTGTGTTATTTGCATTACGGAATATCAGATTCTCAATGCAAACCAATTACGTACAAGTTGGACAAAATAAAAAAATCTGAATCAGTATTTGAAAGTCAGTATAAGAGAAAGTAAATAATCTAAATCAATTTTACGACTCGACTGACAAGAGAGAAAATTGAAAAAAAAAGTTTTTTTTAACTTAAACTATCGGGAGGATACTGATCGTTTAAGTTCCAATGAAGTGCTTATTTTCATGATGATTAATGTCGGCTGTAGTTTTAAATAGAAATATGTTCGAGGACTTGTATCTAATTTAAGGTTGAATAATTTAGATATTCATTTCCTCATTCTATTAAAAACTCAAATATTACAAATACCAATATCAGAAATATTTTTTTAATCCTGTCTTGTTAATAACGTAAATCTTACATGTATATTATATAACACCTCCTTTTAACCATTTTAAAACTATATTTGGGTGTATGTTTTCCGATAAACAAAGAAAGTTATTTGATTATAAAGTTTACATTACCTTTGTTATGGGTCAGAATACCCCTAAATGCCAGCAAAGATCAATCACACAATTTAAACTTAACAATTATTTATTAACATTAATATATACAAATCATAAAGTACAAACTTAGCAAGAATCTAAAAATACATACATCAGAGTGTCCGTTGCTGCACACAATGTCCAGTGTAATTATATCCCAGTCTCTTTATACACCTGTACATCAATGTCACTTATACGACAAATTATTTTTATGCATCGAATTGACAGGGTATTTATACAGTACTATAAATCTAGAAAATTCTAGAAGTTGTAAGTACATGATATTACTGGAAAGTTCTGGACATACACAAAGTTCAACAATGTTCTAGAAAAAATGAAGGAACATGTTGACCACTCTGGAATGTTCAAGAAACTTAATGTTACTAATAATATACATGATGAAACAATACAAATACAACACACCTCACAACACCTCCCCCCTTAAAAAGTTTGAATGTCAATGAAAACTTATATTGTTAAAATAAAATATATGTACATTAATACAAATCTAATTTGTTCATGATACTCTGGACAAGGCATCTGCAATAACATTGCCTTTGCCTTTGATATGCTTAATTGTTATGTTGTATTCTTGTAACAACAAACTCCATCTAGTCAGTCTTTGATTTTTGTTTGACAATTTATGCAAAAATGTCAGGGGGTTGTGATCAGTATATACAAGAATTGGATGCAATGTAACATTCAGATAAACATCAAAATGCTGTAAGGCTAACAACAAAGCAAGGCATTCCTTTTCAATGGTGGAATACTTTTGTTGACATTTTGTAAGTTTCTTTGAAAAATAAGAAACAACTCTATCTACCTTATCACTATGTTCTTGAAACAAAGCTGCCCCGATTCCAACATCACTAGCGTCAACAGTTAACTTAAATTGCTTAGAAAAATCTGGAGTCGACAGAACTGGATTGCTCATAAGGACAGATTTGATTTTATGAAAGGATTTTTCACAGTCCTTTGTCCATTCAAAGTTAACCCTCTTTTGTAAAAGATTTGTAAGTGGACTAACTACTGTGGAAAAATTTGGACAAAATTTTCTGTAAAATCCAGCCATGCCCAAAAACCTCATTAACTCTTTCTTGTTTGTAGGAATCGGGAACTTTGCAATAGCTTCCACTTTAGCCATAATGGGTGTTACATAACCTTGACCTACTTTATGGCCTAAATACTCTACATAAGCATGACAAAATTCGCTCTTCTCAAGGTTCACAGTTAAGTTTGCTTTAGCTAAAATGTCAAATAAAGCACGCATGATTCGGAGATGTTCGTCCCATGTGTCGCTGTATATGACGACATCATCAATGTAAGCCTCGCATCCCTTGAGGTCTTGGAGAAGGGAGTGAATCATCCTTTGGAATGTAGCCGGTGCGTTTTTCATGCCAAAAGGCATTACTTTATACTGGTAAAGTCCATCTGGTGTAGCAAAAGCAGATATTTCTTTTGCTCTTTCTGTTAACGGCACTTGCCAGTAGCCTTTCAACAGGTCAAATTTACTGACAAATTTCGCGTTTCCAATGTTGTCAATACAGTCATCGATTCTAGGTATTGGATATGAATCAGTTTTGGTAACAGAATTCACCTTTCTAAAGTCTGTACATAATCGGTAGGTACCGTCCTGTTTTGATACAAGAATACATGGTGAGCTCCAGTTACTTTTACTAGGTTCGACAATGTCATTGTCCAACATATACTGCACTTCCCTTCTTAGGTACTGCAATTTTATTGGATTAAGACGGTACGGATGTTGTTTGATAGGCCGAGCGTCACCCACTATGACATCATGACAAGCTGCATTAGTTTTCTTTGGAACATCCGAAAAGATTTGATGATACTCACTCGTCAAGTTTTTAACTTGTTCTTTTTGGTGAATGTTCAAATGTCCAAGTTTAGCATCCAAATTAGCCAAAACTTCTGAGTTTTTCAAACGGACACTCTGATTACAATCTTTCTCATTCATTTCTACACTCGTATCACTTTCAATACAATTTTGAACAGTCTTAGCATCGGCTAAAGTGGAAACTGGTTTTACAGAATTTCGGTCACACCTTTCAAAATACTCTTTCAACATGTTTATGTGACAAACCCGTTTCTCTTTACGTCGACCTGGTGTCTTAACTACATAGTTTACATCACTAATCTTGCTTTCAATTTCATAAGGGCCGTAATATCTGGCCTGTAAAGGATGACCAGGAATAGGTAAAAATACAAGAACCTTATCACCTGGCTTAAACACCCTATTTCTGGCATCTTTGTCATACCACATTTTCATTTTCATCTGAGAACTCTTCAAATTTTCTGGTGCTAATTTACAAGCATTGTAAAGTTTTTCTTTGAAATCAGACACATAATCTAAAAGATTAAGATCACTAGTCTCAGTCAGCCACTTTTCCTTCAACAATTTCAAAGGTCCTCTAACTGTATGACCAAACACCAATTCAAAAGGACTGAACCCAAGAGACTCCTGGACTGCTTCTCGTGCAGCAAATAGCACAAGATGAACCCCTTCATCCCAGTCTTTCTCATACTGATAACAATAGGTCTTCAGCATTGTTTTTAAGGTCTGGTGAAAACGTTCTAGCGCCCCCTGGGACTCAGGATGATAAGCAGTTGATCTATATTGCCTTATACCCAACTCATGCATGACTTGCTGGAACAACCCCGACATAAAATTTGAGCCTTGATCCGACTGAATTGCCTTCGGTGCTCCTACAAAACTGAAAAACTTGGTTAGGGCCTTAACTATGCTCTTTGCCTTTATATTCCTAAGAGGTATGGCTTCAGGAAATCGAGTGGATGTACACATAATGGTAAGTAAATACTGGTTCCCAGATCTAGTCCTAGGCAAAGGTCCTACACAATCCACCAACACTCGACTAAACGGTTCTTCAAAAGCTGGAATTGGTTGGAGATGGGCGGATGGTATCTTCTGATTCGGTTTACCTACCATCTGACAAACATGACATGACTTGCAAAACTTCGAAACATCCTTTCTTAGCTTAGGCCAATAAAAATGACTCAAAATCCTATTATAAGTCTTATTGACACCTAAATGACCTGCCATAGGTGTATCATGAGCTAAACTCACTACATCTTGACGATAAGCAGCTGGTACCACTATTTGGTGAACAACACGCCACACTTTGTCTGGGGAAGCGTCAGGTGGTCGCCATTTTCGCATAAGGATGCCATCTTTCATATAAAAACATTCTCCAACTTTAGTGGTCTCTTCTGGTGGAAGTGCCTTTTTACTAAGTTGAATGATATCTGGGTCTTTATGTTGTGCTGAAAGTAACTGCTCTCGGCTTATGATATCCTTGCCTTGGCTTTCTGGTAGATTTAACTCATCTTCATCACCACTAAATTTTGATAAAGGTTCATTTGTCACCGACTTCTTGATATTGTGTGGTTCCATGCTTGTTTGAGTGCCATCAAGGTCAGATAAGAAAGTGTCATTCAAATCAATATCAGTAGAAGAATTTGCACTGTCAAAGGCTTGAGTATGGTCTGCCTCCATTTCTCGTCTTTTGGCCATTGCTCTGGTAACAGCACAGGCTGGATATATGTCATCATCTTCATCATTACACATGATATCTGAAGTGATTTTCTCACAAACTATAGGATCTGGTACAACTTTTCCACCAGCTAAATCGTTGCCAAGCAGCAAGGAAATGCCTGGAACGGGAAGAGTAGGTCGAACTCCTACAGTAACAGGTCCAGTAACTAAATCTGACTTCAAACAAATTCTATGCAGGGGAACATCAATGACGCCTAGCTTCACACCCTGTAATAAAACTGACGCACCAGTAGAAGTCTGCTCAGACAAAGGAAGCACGCCCTCTAACAATAACGTCTGTGCAGCACCAGTATCTCTCAAAATCTGGACAGGTTTAATTTCGCTAGAGTCACCGAGTGAAACAAATCCCTGAGACATAAAGGGCTTATAATCCTCCATAGAATAATATAACTGGACTGTGAACCCTGGACATCAGGAGTGTCAGAACAAATCGAAACTAATGCTTCTCTATCACCTCTAACTGCCGCACAAGAGTGTGGTTGAGTTTTATCAAAATCATTTTTTCTCTTAAGTTTAAAGCATTCACTGATCAGATGACCTTTTTTCTTACAATAACTACACGTAGGAAGCGACCCTATTCCAGATGATCCTTCAAAACGTCCTGAACCGGACTTAAAACCACCTTGGGATGGAGACTGGGAAATTGTGGAAGACTGAGACCCTGAACCACTCTTTTTATGTGTGTCTGAATTTGTAGAATTATTGCTAGACTGAGATCTTGAAACAAAATTCTTTTTATGAGACAGAGCATAAGTATCAGATATGACTGCTGCCTCTTCAAGAGTTTTCACATTCTTATCTTCTAGATGTGTTTTCAAATCTTGAGGAACACATTCCTTAAACTCTTCTACCAGGATGACTTGGCGCAAATTAGCAAAAGTTTTATCAAGTTTCTTAGATCTAAACCAGTGATCGAATAAATCTTCTTTCTCTCGTGAAAATTCAACAAATGTTTGATTATCAAACTTTCTATACTTTCTGAACTTTTGTCTATATGCTTCAGGTACTAATCAATATGCTTTTAATATTGCT
Organism: Saccostrea cuccullata; assembly: GCF_032062105.1. Taxonomy (NCBI): domain Eukaryota; kingdom Metazoa; phylum Mollusca; class Bivalvia; order Ostreida; family Ostreidae; genus Saccostrea; species Saccostrea cuccullata. The sequence continues at coordinate 11,987 of NW_026941381.1, forward strand.
GCTTTGACCTTCTCATAGTCTGAACTCTCAACTACCCCTAATGCAGAGTATACCTCAGCCGCTTTTCCAACCAGTACACTTTGTAACATCATTGACCAAACATTCCGTGGCCATTTAAGATTCTCTGCGACCTTTTCGAATTGGGGGAAATATTTGTCTACAGATTTTTCTTGAAATTTTGGTTGGTGCTGTAATTTTAATTTCTCTAATTCAAAGTTCATTTCACGCTCTCTTTCTCGCTCTTGTCTTTCTAATTTGTCTAATTCCAATTTTCGTTCACGCTCTCGTTCTTATCTTTCTCTCGCTCTTCTCTTTCCCTTTTCTAGATCTTCTCTTTCTAATTTTTCTCTTTCAAATCGCATTTTCTCTAACTCTACTTGAAACTGATATTCTGCCATTTTATAAGAGCCTAACTCTGATTTAACTGTATATTCTGGAAGTTCGTATTTTTCAAATATGTTTTCTTCTACTAATTTGTTTGCAACCTTTATTCTAATATCTTGCTTTTTCTGAGAGGATTTAACATCTAACCCAAGATGCAAACCTAATGCGATCAAGTCATCCTTTTTTAACGTATCAAAAACCTGAACACTTGGTGAATTAAGAAAGTCTGTGACCGAAAACACCATGTTGATTTCTGCTGGCTTATAATTAATTTAACGATTCAATGAACAAAATTCTGACAATAAACTGCAAAAGTGCAAGAAATTCTTGATCCCGGACGAGCCCCCAATTCTGTTATGGGTCAGAATAACCCTAAATGCCAGCAAAGATCAATCACACAATTTAAACTTAACAATTATTTATTAACATTAATATATACAAATCATAAAGTACAAACTTAGCAAGAATCTAAAAATACATACATCAGAGTGTCCGTTGCTGCACACAATGTCCAGTGTAATTATATCCCAGTCTCTTTATACACCTGTACATCAATGTTACTTATACGACAAATTATTTTTATGCATCGAATTGACAGGGTATTTATACAGTACTATAAATCTAGAAAATTCTAGAAGTTGTAAGTACATGATATTACTGGAAAGTTCTGGACATACACAAAGTTCAACAATGTTCTAGAAAAAATGAAGGAACATGTTGACCACTCTGGAATGTTCAAGAAACTTAATGTTACTAATAATATACATGATGAAACAATACAAATACAACACACCTCACAACACCTTTGAAAGCGTATAAGATCCATTTACGTCAGAAAAGCCTAGTAAAGGGGAAAAATAAAAAAATAAAAACCTTAACTATAAAATAATCGTCTTTTTAAGTCATGAGTTAACTATGTCATTGTATAAACCTAATACCTGAACACAGGAGGTAACACAGAAAAAACAGATATTTCCGGATGAATAAGTTTTATCCAACACTTATTTTCGTTTTTATCTTTAATGTTTAACGTGTCAATTTCTCCTTTATTTTGTTATTACAGCGTACCGTTGA
>NW_026941382.1:0-122500 GCF_032062105.1 Saccostrea cuccullata
TCACTCATGGCTTTGAAGTCCTTGAAAAAAAGATTTTAAAAGATATCCCTATATATCCCTAAGTAAAACTTTGGTCAGCCATATTGGCCCCATCCTAGTCCTGGGGATCATGATTTGAACAAACTTGAATCTACACTTCCTGAGGAAGATTCCACATGAGTTTCATCTTTCCTGGCCCAGTGGTTCTTGAGAAGAAGATTTTAAAAGATCTCTTATATTATTTTTATTCATATATAAAACTTGGATCGGCCATTTTGGCCCCATCCTAGCCCCATGGGGGTCGTGATTTAAAAAACTTGAATCTACACTACCTGAGGATAAATCCACATGAGTTTCATCTTTCCTGGCCTAGCAGTTCTTCAGAAGAAGATTTTAAAAGATCTCTTATATTTATTCCTATATAAAACTTGGATCGGCCATTTTGGCCCCATCCTAGCCCCATGGGGGTCGTGATTTAACAAACTTGAATCTACACTACCTGAGGATAAATCCATATGAGTTTCATCTTTCCTGGCCTAGCAGTTCTTGAGAAAAAGATTTTTAAAGATTTTTCCTATATATTCCTATGTAAATCTTGGGTCGGCCATTTTGGCCCCACCCTAGCCCCGGGGGTCATGATTTGAACAAAGTTGAATCTACACTACCTGAGGATGATTCCACATGAGTTTCATCTTTCCTGGTCCAGTGGTTCTTGAGAAGAAGATGTTTAAAGATTTTTCATATATATTCCTATGTAAATCTTGGGTCGGCCATTTTGGCCCCACCCTAGCCCCGAGGGTCATGACTTGAACAGACTTGAATCTACACTACCTGAGAATGATTCCACATGAGTTTCATCTTTCCTGGTCCAGTGGTTCTTGAGAAGAAGATTTTTAAAGATTTGTCCTATATATTCCTATGTAAATCTTGGGTCGGCCATTTTGGCCCCACCCTAGCCCCGGGGGTCATGATTTGAACAAACTTTAATCTACACTACCTGAGGATGATTCCCCATGAGTTTCATCTTTTCTGACCCAGTGGTTCATGAGAAGAAGATTTTTTAAAAATGGCATTAATATTTCACTAATTCATAATTATCTCCCCTTGGAAAAGGGCGTAGCCCTTCATTTGAACAAACTTGAATCCCCTTTACCCAAGGATACTTTGTAGCAGGTTTGGTTGAAATTGGCTCAGTGGTTCTTGAGAAGAAGATGAAAATGTGAAAAGTTTACGACAACGACGACAACGACAACGACTACGACAACAACAGACAACGGACAAATTTTGATCAGAAAAGTAAAATAGGAGGTGCACAATGGCATTATGTAATAAAGAATTTGTGGAAGTATCATTAATTTTTATTCAGTGGTATATATAGGAGGAGTTGCGGATAAGAGATGGGTACCCTTCATGTTTTGCTCTCGTAAACCCAAAATATGTGTCCGATCAAAAAAGTAAAATAGGAGGTGCACAATGACACTACCGGTATGCGACAAATTCTGTGAAAGTTTCATCTAATGTCAATAAGTCGTATACAAGGGGATGAGGATAAGAGATTAAATATTTTCCTTAAAAAATAGTATGAAATACCGGTACTTTCCATCTGCTTTTTATCTCAAGTTTCTTTGTATTTGCCGACAAGGTCAAATCATTCACAGAACTTACGAAATTATGACATTAAATGCGACTGCTGATATTCTTGTTTCATTACGACCTTGTTTGTCAATAACTTGTCTCGGTTTACAATTTATATGAAGCATGCTTTTGAATTATCTGATAGACATAAACCCCAATTAATGACTATATAGTGTTCTGTATAGGTATGTTTATCATTAAGCGTTGTTTTAAGTTACCATTAACGTTTTTTTTATTGAAAGATCAAAATATAAAATATATGTATTAGTCTCTGTGGTATCTTTAATTTTAAACTCACTGGGATATATCGTGTATAAATATGAATGGAAGTGACTATTAGTTGACATACTTCGTCGTTATACTTAAATGTCGAATTGAAGGCCACCGAAACCTTTTTTCTTCTTCTCATGTATGTATGTGAGTTCTGTTTCATATGAATACAAAAATAGATTTGCTGATGAAGGGTCACAATTTGTATGCACTGGAATACTTATAGATTGTTGGAAGGACCTGATATCTAAATACCACATAGATATTGTCAATCATAAACTCAAGCATCTTTTTAATATCAACTTTAAAAAAGTTGTATGTACTCGAGTACATTCAGAATGTATTGAACACGATAAATTTGCAAATCGTCAGTTAATTCCCGAATTCTATTTCTATCGAAAAAGCACCTAACAATACTGTTAAAAAGTCTGAACTTAAAGTCATGAGGAATGTTTGTAGAAAGAGTTGAATCGTCACAAGTTTCAATTTTTCATGTCATGATTTTGTAAAATTTTGTGATTTAAATTTTCACGGATTTTGTTAAGTATCCCTATCAATTGTACACTGCTTCTGAAATACATCGTTGTAAAGTACTTCTGAAATTTCTACTTCATTGCAGTTAATATTTAAATTGAACTGTAAAAAAGAAGCTTGGTAGAACATATACTGGAACTCGATGTTTATTTTTGTGAGGAATTTATGTATAGTATTTAGGTATCCGGTAAAAGTATGAAAATTCAAAGTTAATTTTATTGTTGGAAATATAAAAACAGTTTCAAACTGACATATGTTTATGAAGAATATCTTCCTGAGATACGTGATTGGATTACCTGCACAATTAAAAATCCTCTATTATACAAAATTAAATTCAAAAAGCCTTTAAAACAGATACAATGTTATTACATGTACAATGTATCTTCTTTGTCATCTGCGACCAGTGACGTTGGGAAAAAGCGACTTTATGCGGTACATTCTTTCCCAAACACAAGTTTGTTATAATCAGTCTATAAGTACTTTTTTAAAAAGTAGAAGAGGAACGAGTGTTTATGCAGTAACTTCTTTCACAATTACATGTTTGTTAGAATCAGTCTTTTTAAATGTTTTCTTCAAAAAATAGAATAGAAACGCACATGTAATTCCTTTAACAGGTCATATTAATCTCGGCATATTGTTTTTCTTGAGTTTACTCTAACGATCGAAGGAAAGAAAAATCCCTTCATTAAATTCCTTTCATTAAAAATATTCGTTTTCGACACAATACTTATATGTAATACCGTATACCAGTTGCTGGTGTAAAATTTGGCGTTTTGTTTGCTGAAAAGTATGCCAATAATTTTCGCGGAATTTGTTTAGGCGGTACAGAGTTTTTGTGAAAACTGCAAAAGAGAGGAAATTCATCTTTTAGATAAGTTTCAATACGTTTGATATATGCTTGAATACCGATTTACCCAAAAGTTTGAATCACTAATTTGAAAGGAATGAAAAAAATAAAAACAAACCACGAACTAAAGACAGAATTTTTATTCTCTATTCCGGACATCAATTTTTTTAAGTCTAACAAGCTCGGTTTGCTTCAGGTCAATCTTTGGATGTTGCAGCAACAGTTAAGAGTCTTTACAGATGATAAACTTGTGGGTGTGATCGTAGAAATAAGACCACCATCTCCTCATAGAATTGGGTAGGATTTTAAAATCTTTACAATCTTTACCTCGAATGTTGAACTTGATGTCAATGTCATTGACGCCTGGAACAAACCATCCTGACCATTTGCCATTAAACCACCGAATTTTGTAAGCTGCAATCCTGCCCTTTAGGTAGAACTGGTCGACATTTCGGTAGAGACCTGCATGCCATCCACATTCACTTGAATACGTTGCACTTCTTTCCTCTTCTACACATTTGGATTGCGTTGAAGTGTTGTATTTAACTCGATCACTGGCACTGGTAACAAGAAAGATACATGAAATAATAGCAATGTGTAAGTGCATCTTGATTCTTAGCTGCAAAGAGGATTCAAGCAGTTATTGATGCAATTTGCGATAAGCAGATTTGGATATAATATATACATTTTACACCACACCTGTCTCACGTACACATATTTCGATAGGCGCTTTTAAAACATCTGTTGTTTCTGGAAGGGACAGCACCAGATAATTATGAATCAATCTTAAAAATTTATAATTTGTTTATCTGTATGATATGGCAATTCTGTCCTTTCCTTCCGAAAATACCGTATATGGAAATTTTAGCGAGATGCAAATTTAGCGATTTCTACCTAAAATCTGGTATTTTAGTTTTAGCAGATGTTATTTTAGCGATTTTAAAATGCTTAACTAAAGAAGCTATTACAAGTAATGTGCAATTAATTTTTAGCGATTTTTAATTTTTGCGATGTCAACACCCTCGCTAATAATGCCAAAATTAAATCCTCGCTAAGAATAATAATAATAAACTTAATAATAATTTAATAAACTTCTGTTGTTCATATTTGCGATTTTAGAATTATTTATAAGCTTAGATTGAAGCAAAAGTACATTATTGTCGTCCTGTACAATAATGAACTTTTCAATATAAAACTGTATATTGGATTGTAAATAGAAGTCTTTTTTCTGTTTTATTTTAATTGTATTGATCATAAAGGTTTAAGTTACTAGTACATAGAACTTTATCATAATAACACATGTTAACATCCAATTTTTTTTTCTTCAAAAATGCAGCTCATATTGCTTTAACAAATTTACAATCGGTCCGAATAATAATGATTTCCAATCTTTATATTTCAAATAAAGTGTGTTTTGCCTCATCGGCCTGTGCCTTTGTTAAATGGTTTTGTTTGTGGTTCTGGTACATTTCCACTTTCCAGTCTCATCCTTAGTAAATTAGTTTTTAAAAATTGTTGCATATATCATTAGCCGTTCAATAGAAAAGTTGATATTATGTGAAAACCTAAATACTATTTTTGAAAAAAAGGTATACAGTGGAGCCTCATTTATCCGGACGCTTTGGTTCTTAAGCAAATTGTCCGGATAAATGAAGCGTCCGGATATCTGAATTCAATTGATTTCTCTTCCAGGTATACTGTATTTGTATTGTAACTCTTATATATATAAAGATAAATACTATCGTATAGAAATAATAATTTACTATTTTAAAATGGTGATTTTCTCCTCGTCAATAACAAACTGCCTTAAATCTTGCAATGAAGAACGTGGAAGATCTACTTTGCGTTGGCAGATTTTTTTCTTTAAGCTGGCGGAAATGCCGACTCGCGCTCTCTTTGCCGGCGGTGTAGACAAGGTTGTAGCTGGAGAGCAGAATGACAAACATTGGATATAAGTTAACGCTGCTTATATGGGCAGATTTTTAATTACCAAGCTTATTTTTACTTTCTACTTCCTACAAATTGATGAACATAGCCAAGCAAATTCTCTCTTTTGCAGCTTTGATTACACCCAAGCGAGCCGTCAATATCGAGTTCGAGTCTAATTTTAATTTGAATAGTTACTCATCCACGCTAAATTGACATATTAAAAATTCACGCAGTAATCTTCCCAAGCAAAATCATTGATTGTTTAAAATTATTCAATTTGATTGAATGTTTTAGGTTTTGTTTTTTATTTTTTGATGATAACTGCCCACCAATCTACAGATGAAAATTACACAATTTGCACATGTGTAGACAACGAGATTATGAAACTACATGTATGTCGTCCCGTCTATAAATAGAAAAATATTTAAAACCAGCTCTGTACTAAAATTATAAATATCTCGCAGATAACAAATAACTGAATAGAAAATTGTTTTCTTTTACCGACACAGTTGATTGTTTATTTTCATTTGTGTTTCGATCTCTCGTATATTATGACCATATCCACTTAGCATGCTTAATCTGTGGACTAATTATCGTAAGTCATTCATAACAGGTCACAGGTGATCGTCTTGTAAAAACAATCAATCCAGCCAGTGTTTTGATAACATTTGTCACTCAGTTCAGGCGTGAATGTTGACAAGAGTGGAAGTACAAATTAAAATTTACCGTCCGGATAAATGAACCAAATTATAACGTAAAAATACATTTTGTAGTAAAAAAGAGCCGTCCGGATACGGAACGCGGAATTCCGGATAAATGAGTCAAAATTACGTTAAAAAAATCCATTCCCGAGAAAAATCGTCCGGAAGGTGAAGCGTCTGGATATCTGGCGTCCGGATATCTGAAGGTCCAATGTATTCTGAAAAGACGCTTCAATTTGTGAAATTGCATGGATTGTTCATCACATACACTAACAGATAAACAAAAATTCAACTTAAAAAAATGTAAAACCTTATAGTGTAAGTAAGCAAGCAACCCCCCTCTCCCTGCAATATAAATTTATTTGTTTTTACAAGAGAATATTCACACCCTTTGGATTTCTTTAAATCATAAATTATAGAATGATCATAACGAAATAAAAATTGATGCTGAACGTTTCCTTTCAACTTTAATTGCGTCTGATAATATAACCCCTAATGTGCTATTTGTTCACTGAATGAAAAAAACCCATTTGAAACATGTGCATATGATGCATTAAAATTATATATTATTTGACAAGTTACAAATACCAATTCAAACGGATGTAAAACGAAACGGACATAATCTTTAGTATTATGCATTACCATGCCATTGATTGATCTCGGCATATTTTGATATTATGAAATCATTTCTGAAAAATATAGAACTGGTAATTATTTTGAACAACCTATATTAAGATTGTAAACAGGCTACAATAGACAGTGAGCCAAACACGACGTTTTTATGAATCAAATAACAGTCTTTAGAAACATAGATTTCTTTTGAAATTTATTAGATTACAAAAAATAGGGGAAAAAAGGTGACTCGACTGAAGATTTAAAACCAAAAAATAGAAAGGGGGATCCATACTCCATACTGCTCTCTGTTTATGTATCAGTCGAAAACGATAAACAGATTAAAGTGACACATTACTGATAACATATAGTGTTTATCAAAATACAAAAAAAGGAAAAAAGTGACTCGACTCCAGATTTAAAAAGAAACTAAAAGTACTTTGAGCAACGAGTTCACTAAATGAGACCCCCATCTCCCATGTGGTAATAATGCAAAGTCCATGTTTTAAGCTGGGATATCCAAAATGAGTATCAGATCAAAAATTAAAATAAGAGGTGCACAGTGGAATAATGCAATAAAGAATCTGTGAAAGTATCATTGAATTTTATTCAGTGTTATAGGAAGAATTGTGATAATGTTATATCAACTAGAACTTAAGAAATGATGAATTAAAACGCGATTGTTGATATTCCTTTTACATTACCTTGTTTGTCAATAGCTTGACCCGTTTTACAAATTGTTCCTACACGAAGCATGCTCTTTTGTATTGAATCAGCTGAGAGGCATTAACCCCATATGTAGGTGATAAAGATATATCTGACTACATAAGTAGTCTAAAAACGAGACGATGAAGCTCATCTTCACTAGCCAAGAGTTTCCGCTACTCGCCTCATAAACCCTTGGCATACGGTGCTGTGAAAAGACGGGATTGTTTTCCTCACGTGGTCACGTGATCTCGAATTTTGAACAGGTACGTACATATTGCGTCATCAATAGAAATAGTATTTAAATCATGAATGTTTTAAAAGAATAATTTACAAGAAGGTATTGATTTTTTATTTGTTATTTAATACGCATAACTACATCTTCAATACAGATTCTAATTCATATTTTGCACATTTCTTATGATTTTTTGAATTTCAATTTCAAAATACTTGTATGTACATCCGAAATGTTTAACAAAATAATTTTGCAAATCACCAATTACAAGTCCAATAATTCCTCGAGTTCCATTTTTATTGAAAAAAAGCACCTAACAATGATGTTAAAAGGTTTGGACTTAAATTTATCACAGGGATTGGTTGTTTATAAAGTTGAAAAGTCATAAGTTTTCATGACGTGACTTGTAAAAAGTTGTGATTATAATTTTACCAAAAGTTCCAAGTATTTTTAAGTATCCCCATTTAATTTAAACCTCTTTTCAAATATATTGTTGTACAGTACTCCTGAAGTTTCTATTTTTTCTGCTGTTAATATTTAAATGAGCTGTAAAAAAGAAGCTTGGTAGAACATAACCTTGAACTCGATGTTTATCTTTGTAAGAATTTTATACATGATAGTATTTAGGTATCCGTTAAAAGTATGACAATTCAAAGTTAACTTTATTGTTGGAAAAATAAAAAATTGTCTAACTGCCATATGTTTTTGAAGAATATCATCCTTAGAAACGTGACTCTCAGTTGGATTATCACCTGCAAAATTAAATCAGTTTCTCTAAAATACAAAATTAAATTTAAATGTCTTTAAAACAAAGACAATGTTATTACATGTATCTTCTTTGTCATCTGCGATTAGTGATGTTGATCTTTAATCGGTGATAGCAACAGAGAGCACAACAAACTCTCCCAAAGAAAATCAGGGGATAAAGCGAGTGTATGTAGTACCATCATCCACAAAACCGGTTTGTTAGAATCAGTCTTTTAAAATGTTTTCCAAAAATAGAAGAGGGACGAATATACATGTAAATCCTTTAACAGGTCATATCAATTTTGGAAAATTGTTTTATTGCATTTACTATTACGATATAAGGAGAGAAAAAAACCTTATTTGTTTTCAACATCATACTTATATGTAATACCGTATAGCGGGTGTAAAATTTGTTGTTTTGCTTGCTCAAAAGTATGCAAATAATTTTGGCGGACATTGTATTGGCGGACACAGTTTTTGTGACATTGCAAAAAAGAGGAAACTCATCTCTTAGATATGGTATATATGTTTAAAAATCGATTTACACAAAAGTTTGAATCATACTATTTTGTAATGAATGAATAAAAAACAAACCACGAACTATCTAAAGACATAATTTTTATGCTCAATTTCGGACATAAATTTTTGAATTCAAATAAACTTGCTTTGCTTCGGGTCAATCTTCGGATGTTGCGGCAACAGTTAAGAGTCTTTACAGATGACATACTTGTGGGTGTGATCGTAGAAATAAGACCACCATCTCCTCATGGTATTGGGTAGGATTTTAAAATCTTTACAATCTGCACCTTGAATGTTAAATTTGATGTCAATGTCATTGACGCCTGGAACAAACCATCCTGACCACCCGCCATTAAACCACTGGATTTTGTAAGCTGCGATCCTGCCCTTTAAATAGAACTGATCAACGTCTCGGTACAGGCCTGCGTACCATCCACATTCTTTTCCATATACCGCTTTTCTTTCCACTTCTTTACATTTGGGTTGTGTTGAGGTGTTGTATATAACTAGATCAATCGCATTGGTAACAAGGAAGCTACATAAAAAAAAACAACAAAGTGTAAGTATATCTTGATCATTTTCAGCAGTAAACAAAAATTCAAACAGTTATTGGTGCAATTTGCGATAAGCAGATTTGGATATAATATATACAATGTATACATTTTACACCAGGCCTGTCTCACGACACATATTTCGATAGGCGCTTTAAAACATCCGTTGTTTCTGGAAGGGACAGGACCAGATAATTGTGAATCAATCATGAAAATTTGTAATCTACATATTTTCTGTACGATATGTCGATTTTCAATGTTATATATTCACGTTCTGTCCACTGAGATTGGCATTTAATAAATCACAAAAGACACGTCAATGGGAAGGGTAAGATGAACTTAAGCCCCTTAGTCTAAAAGATATGACCCAGCTACGAATGTTCTGGAAACGCAATACAAAAGACTGGTATATTACTAGTATTACTAGTACTCCTTAATGCTTAGAGGATCAGGTTTGATAACGTGATGTAATCATAATAGGAGCATTGCTATATCATTACGTTTCTGTTGCTGCAAATTGGGAATATTATTGTTAAAAAACACCAATTTGTACTTTTTAGTCCATTTTAAGTTTAAATTTGGGCGAGGTAACTTTATTTTGTTATGACAAACTTATCTTGGAAATTAATTTAATTTACCTAGATTGTTATGTATTCGACGTAAGCAACACAGGCTATATAAATTAAACGTTTAAAACAATCAAATGACGTGTTACAACCGAAATCAAATTTTAAATTTTCATTAAAATAAAGAGGACAAATACCATTCATTCTACTGTATGAAAATATTTAAAAAATAGCATATTCAGTTTCCATTTATTAACAAATTTACAATCGGGCTGAATAATAGATAATGATGTCAAATCTTTATAGTTCAAATTAAGTGTCTTTTGCCTTATCTGCCTTTGAGTGGGCTGCATTTCACTTCCAGAATTTTTTTGTGATTATTTACTTTTCATTTCCGACATTTTTTTAGTTTTCATTTCCGACATTTTTCAGTACCTTTAGTAGCAGATATGAAGATTTACCTATGAAAAATTTAACGTTTAGAGCAGTGAGCAGTATAATGCGTTATCAACAGGAGGAAAAACTCGATTAAAGTACTGCAATCGTCTAGGACATAAGTTTGGTGCTGTCAATTGACATTTAATTCAATGCACATTAAATGAGGCAAAAATGTTGTTTTTTTGTCCTCGTCTCATAGAATGTTTTGTACAGCCTAGACTTAGTGCTATATAAACTTTAAGGCATATCTGTATAATAGATAGATTTTTATATTTTGTATTAATATTCTGCAATGGATACTTTTAAAAATCAATTTTCACTTACTTTGAAAACATTAAGTTGCACAGGTAAATTCCAGAAATAAAAAAGAAATTATGTCGGATGAAAAACAATAAATGTCGGGGAAAAAATCTAAATCCTTTTAGTAAAGGTAAACGAGGAATCTTTCCGTAATATAAGATTTAATTGTTTTAATTATATAATTTGTATTTTTTTTAAATCATAAATAACCAAAAAATCTATAGGAAAAAAAATTGATGCTGCCTATTTACTCTCGAATCTTATTGTATCTGATGATATAATCCCTAATGTGCTAATTGTTAACTGAATGATTGCATTGATTGATTGTATGTTGTCCCTCTCGAGAATTGTTCACTTATAGAGAGGCGCCACCACTTGCCGGTGGAGAGCTACAAATTGTATCCTATATTCGGCACTTAGGGCCTTTGAGCAGTGAGGAATTTTTTCGTGTCAGTACTACTGCGACACGGGACCTCGGTTTATACGATCTCATCCGAAGGACCGGTCTCCACGCCGCACACTGGGATTCGAACCCGCGCCGTAAGGATCGACTCCTTTCTTCGCGACTCTAGAGCAGACGCTCTAACCACTGCGCCATGCAAGCGACGTTAACTGAATGAAACATGATGTATTAAAAATGAATATTATTATACAAGTTACAAATACCAATTCGAACGGATGCAAGCTGTAGCATAATGCATAACTATGCCATTGATTGATATCGGCCGCATACATGTATTTTGACGTCACCTGAATTGTGTATCTTAATTATATACATTGATTATCAATAGTTATTAAGATAAATTAATAAAGAAAATATGTATGCCAAGAATAGTTATTTCAGTAGCAGACTAGCAGTGTCATTTGCACTGCAATAAAGAATACATTTGTTGAAAAATCAGAGACTGTTAGGCGTTTCAAATGAGCAGGGAAAATGATCTGCAATGGATTACGGAATATCAAGCCAGCACAAATGATCCCCTCCCCTTTTTACTGATTTATAAATAAAGATTGGCAATTTCCAAAAGCTGTGACCTCTAAATTCAAACAAAAACTTTAGAGGGTACAGTTACGAAATTACATACTAGTACATGTAATTCGTATATGAAGAAATTCAGAATTAAGATATACCTACCAAGTAACTGTAAGGATAGAAACACAACACCAAAGGTAACACGACTTGCTAGGTATTTTCATGATTTTCAACTGGAATATCTTAATAAACTTTCCACTTGTCAACAAAATGCAGAATGGGTTGTTCTGATCAATAGAAGTATCTTTTATTTGAAACCAAACAAAGAAAAAGAAAAGGGAATTTCCCCTATCTTTTCTTCGAAACCCGGTGTTCTTTTTCATTGTGTTTTTTAAATGGAAAAGTGTTTAAAATATGCATATTTTAAAGCACAAAACCAATCAGGAGCTTTCATGGCTTGGAGGCTAGGCGGCCACTATGTTAAGATGTTGCAATGCTGCATCCGGATATATGGATTTAATTTTCGATACAATTGCATTTAAAAGAAAATAAAAAATTCAAAGTAGATCATTCATTTTTACATTTCGTTTGGAATTGCCATGTAGATATCAATCCTTGGGGCATAAGGAAAATGAAGGTTATTGTGGAGTAGTTACTATATAATATGCGTTGCATTTCATATAAGGCGCTGAAGAACACTTCCGTAAGCAGGTAGCATGCATTGGTCAGACTGGAGAGGGTATTTATTCAACATTCAAAAATCAGCATTTGTAGTGATGTCCGATAAAATCTTCATTTTTTTCATGCTTCAAGCATGCAGCTTTCAACCCAACCCTTACGTGTGTTTTGTATTATTTATTCTGATTATGATGCAAATGGCTTCAAGATTGCAATAAAATAGTGTTTGAAATCATATTTAAATCCTACCTCAATAAACGCCTTTCGTCTCAGGTGGATACACTACAGCGACATCACAAATAAACTTAACGTTGTATTATAGTTGATTAACAACACATTCATATTATTAAAAAATGTTTAATGTAGACATAAGTCATAGTTTAGAATATCTATGATTTCAAATTAAAGCTTTGTAGAGTATTATTTTTCATATTTAAGATGAGGAAATTAAAAAAAAAAGACTCTCTTTTTTTAAAAAAGTGGTCATTGGCACATATTGCCTCCTTGAAATTAATTAAATTTCCTTGTAGAATAATTCATTCTAGTTTGGAGACTGGCAGTGAGAAAACTAGATAGAAATCAAACAATGATTTGGTAATTGTTTGATATTAGGAATAAGTAGAGTTGAATTTTGAGTTGGAAATCACGTTGCTTATTCCTTCAACCTTAACCCTGGATATATATATATATATATATATATATATATATATATATATATATATATATATATATATATGTATGTATATCGAATCTCTGGATATCTTGAAGGATTTTCTCGGTCTTATCGAGTTCAAGATAACGTAATTTTACAGCAAAAATACACGTATATCGGCGATTCAAACGTAAAAACAGACAAACTATAATTTCAATTCGTGTCAAATGCTTAATAAAGCATATTTTTAATAACATCTTTCGTGAAATGAATGAGGTAAAAAAAAAAACAAATTCAAATAAAAATATATATAAGCTCATTTATAAGCTCATTGGCAAGAAAAAACTTATCTGTCTACATCACATATATTTAAATAACAGACGTTGAAAAACACGTACTGTACAATCATTTCAAAACATAACAAACAAAAAAGTCAAACAAAAGGCAATATCCATATATACATACAAAATTATGACAATAAAAAAACGTATCCATGTATCCACACAAACTTGGACTACACAAATAAATTATTCAAACACGTAACGAAGGAAATTGTAAAAGCAAGCTCTTTCATGTAGTAGCACATTACTTGCATTCGCAGCAATCATCTATCACATAAACATCCGCAAGTATTATCTATATTATGCATATGTCATTTAATTCAAGGTAATTCAAATGCAAACTCTTCAAATCAATTCAACAGAAAATAAATTTGCTTGTTTTTCTTACATAAACTTGTGAACTGATTTTATATATGTAAAAGTTATGAGTGACATGAAAAAATCTTTTTAGACCCTATTTCATGCAGCAGCTTATTCTGTAAGTTAATTTTCGTAAGCATCATTTCACAGTAAATACTGAACATTTTACTTAAACATATGATTTAGATATAAATGTATACATAGTTAACATTTACATAGTATACAGAGTTAATAACAGATATTCAAGATTTCTAAGATAAGCAAACTTAGTTAAGTTGGATTTCAATCCAGTCCGCATAAAAACTCACTTCATTCGTTCATATTTACAAAAATACCATTGTTTTTATATACTCGCCATTAATATCAGTTCATTGTTCGAAATGGTTTGTTCCTGTTAATGTATTTGACTTTTCCATTTCACATAAACATACTATGTAAATGTCATACGCACAAATAAATATTTCATAATATAATAAGTGTTCATAAATGTGAATTTTCTAATTTCTTAAAACTTTTTGGTTCAATAAAGTCAGAAACATCAACATATGCATGATTGGTATGTCCATTTGCACGTAAATGTCCATTTTCTTCTAACGATTCTTTACTATTTAATTTGGCTTTATTCACTGGTGGACCTAAAATATAAATTATTGCATGAATCAGAGAAAGGTATTTAGAAATTATCACTGCCTTTAAGTTACTCTAACAACACCCTCTATTCATGTATATTAAATAACCAATATAAATCGTCTTTCAAAAAGGTTAATCATGTTACATGTAAAATAAAATTTTAAGAAAATCTCATATCCAAATTAAACAGAATACCATTTTCTATTTAATATCAAATCTTTCTTCTTCCTTTTTTTAATTTACAGTAATTAAGTTAGGATAAAAAACATAAATGTACATACCAATGTAGCTTAACAAGACCGGTAGAAATATCAATCCATGAGTAGCACCATAAACGACAATTGCTAAGTACATTCTGAAATAAAACACCTGGAAAAGCTGCGATTTTGCGAAGGCTAGGACTATAATTCCGCCCAATTTTGTCAGCGTAATACCGCTTAATACCTTTAAAAGAAAAAAGTCATAGATATCTCATTAAAAATACAACAATTTATAACTTATGAATTAGAAACCTTTGAAGGAAAAGAAAGAATGAGATTTTAAATAGATAAACGTACAGAACTGCCCATGTGAGCAACTGCATCTTTTGCTCTTTCGACTTTGTCTCCGTGGTTGCTGACGGCGAACGCCCTTGTTATGTGTGCACAAAATTCAACAGATATTCCTACAGCCTGAAAGTATGAATTTTTAAATTCATTGAGAACAT
Source organism: Saccostrea cuccullata (assembly GCF_032062105.1). NCBI lineage: Eukaryota > Metazoa > Mollusca > Bivalvia > Ostreida > Ostreidae > Saccostrea > Saccostrea cuccullata. Next base: position 14,909 of record NW_026941382.1, read on the forward strand.
TTTTAAAATTATAAATCCTACCTGTATGAAATAGTTTAAAATGCAAGATACACATTACATCATTCAGACTTTAATGAAGCATACATACAGTCTTGAATCGTTCAAAGGTAGAAAGTGAGTTTTTATTTTTCAAAATTGAAACATTCCGGGTTATATGCCACTACTAAACTGAAATTTCTAAACATGATTTTAGAAAACCTTACCATAACAAGGTTGACCAATGAAACGGCATTTATTGAGATGTTCCACAAGGACATAAATCCTAGAATGTCAATCACTATCATAGTTATGGTCATGACCACCATCAAAGCGGAAATGATGTCAAATCCCAGTAATACAAAGGTCACAACAAAAATGGCGGCAACACATATACACAAGTTTTGTACCGTATCTTCAACAATCGTCAAGTATTGCTCGTAAAAGACGTAGAATACGCTAAAAATACAAGAAAATGAATCAAAAAAGAAAATTTAAAGAAGATGAAATGTTGAATGGGACATTTTTTAATAAAAAAGGGAACGTAAGATACTAAATTCTAAAATGATTTTACATGTATTTACCTGTACGGAAAGACTTTAGTCGAATTCCCTCCTGTTTTTAATTTTAACATGGTCGTCATATTGTCTGCTACTCTCCTTGCTTCTAATAATCCAGTGATGTAGTCCTTGCTTTCTTTCATTATGGAGTGATAAGTCATGAAATAAGTGGCTGAGAAGGGATAAAATAGAAAACGGTACAGTTACTAAAAAGTTAATCAACATGAACAAAATGTCACTCACGCGTGGTCATTCTGTAATAATATCGAATATTCCTACCTCCAACGGCCTTTTTATCATTTTTCAGATTTACTGCGCTCCCATATGCGGCATGCCCCCTAATTTAAAATAAAATGAATTTAATCATAATGTCATAGAAGACCTATGATAGTATGAATGAACACATTTATGATGAATATATGAAGAGGCTTTGGTATAAAGGAATAAATCATTACCCCTTTGCACATTTTATCCCTGGATTGTCTTTTAAATACCAAGGTAAAAATTTCATAAAGTCTTGAGAGACAGGCCGGCCATCAACAGTTTCACGAACAGGACACGTTAGACAACTTGTGTTATCCACTGAAACATATTTGAAGTGTGTTAATAAAAGTTTTACATTCATGCATGATAATTGTTATATATGCCTATAAGTTGCAATAGATATAATCAGGAACCGTATTAATTTCCTGAATAAATTACCTGTGGCTGCACAGAAATCTCTGGAGTTGTTGTAGATCCGACAACATGGGGGATCTCCACCAGGTCTTAACCAATCAAAATAGTCGTCTATCCATGCCGACGTCGGGTGAGCAATATAAGTGCTAAGAACAAGGTTAATTTTTTTAATATATGAGAAATAGCTGATACTTTTCATTTTAATTAAAAAAAAACAGGGTCATGTATGACCCAAGTCTTTTTTTAAATAAAAGTTTCGTTTATCATGCAGTTCATTTTGCTTTTACCCTCAGTTTATGAATCATGTGTTAAATAATAAAAAAAAAAGTACAAAAGAGTTTTAAGTGTATAAAAGTTTACTCACTATTTGGCTTGTTTTGCAGCTGTGCTAATCTGACCCGCCACGGAATCCTCGGGACAACCTGTGGCCCCGCAGACCAAGTTCTGACCTTCCTTTGTTGTGTAATCTACACCGTCCTCAACAACAAAGTACACCGGGGCCCCGACATGTAAGTACTCACTCAGGTTCCCGAAATAGTCAAGTACATACGAGTCCTATTTTAAAGAAATCATTTACTAAATGGTCAGTTAATATATTACATAGAACTACATGGATATAACGAACAGTATTCAAGCTCAAAAGTCCACTTAACAATACAAACAAGAGCAGAGTTAACACGGATCTTAAAACACTGACAAGGTATTCTTTATTTTTCTCTTTTCAAAAATGGTATATTCCAGTCGTAACAAAAGTGAATACTGAGTATCTCCTGTTAATACTCACATCTGGCATGGAAAGCTTTTGATCAAGCCCAATCTCTATTTTATGAATCTGAGATACGCTGAAGCAGAAATATCCAACAAACACTATCATCTGGAGTTGAAAAAAAATGTATGAGGGGATTTTAAAAATCTTTTTTTTATTTTATATATATGTATGTATCTGAAAACAATTAACATAGCAAAAGGCGAATCTTACCACCACTGGTCGAACAACTTTGGAAAGCAAGGCCTTTGAATAAAAGTTTTTGAATACTTTAAAATGAATTCCTTCAGAGTTTCTTTCTTTCTTTGTTTTATCCAGTTGTACACAACAGCAAATATCCAGTCTACTGCTCTAAAATTGACAAATAAATATGGATAGTTTTTTTTACATATATTTTCGTTATGGAAAATAAATGTTCTGATGCAGTTTGTTATAGGAAAAACTAGTTTACTTACTTCTTCTCTTTTGGCATCCAAAGTCATAATTGCAACAAAAACAGTTATTTGAAACAGGAAATCTAATAAAACTGCCATGGCTGAGTACAGTGAAAATACTCGCACTGCTGGCATATCAGTCAGAGCACCTACAAAGAAAGATGGAATCGATCATATTTTGGTAAATTTCAATGCCTTTTAGTTGTGTTAGAAGGATATTGATTAAAAGTATCCTTAAGGTTATCATTCCAAAAAAAAAAAATACCCACCCAAGAAGAAAGCAAGTGATTCAGCACAGCTGGCCAGAAGCATGCTTGGTCCAACTTTCCCCAGGACTCTTCCGATTCTGTCCTCAAGCTCCTCACCAACATGTGCTTCATCTCTCTGTAGAAGAAACATCATGTATAAAAACTGGATATTGAGCGTGATTTAAACCTTTCTAGACAACTGAGAGTTTTTTTACTTAATGTTCACGAAGAACAATTCTACAATACAGATAATCAAGCTAGTGCTGTAGATACCTGGAAAGCTTGTACAAGGATGAAGATGTTGTCGACTCCAACAGCCAAAACCAGGAAAGGAACAACTTCAATGATGATTAGTGTGGCAGCAACTCCACAGTAGCTGAACAGACCCAGGGACGAGGACACAGATAGCAGTACAATGCAAACTCCACACAATCCAAGGCTCGTTTTGGAAGTAATCTGGAGAACATTGTATAAAGAAACTGAATGACATCTGGTTTAGAAATAAAATTAGGATACATTTTTGAAAAAGTGCGTAAGAGATGTAGGATGCCCAAAAACTGTAAAAATGTCATGCAGTTATTGATAAGTTGAAAGGCATTATATCTAGGATAAATATACATGTAATCTTGTATTATTAAATTTAATTCTTTGGTTGCTCAGTTTTATTAACATAAAATACTAACGGTATGCTTACATTATTTAGTAAACAACACTGACAAAGGAATGGGAAACTTACAAAGCATCTTGAGCATTGTCCAAAGTTCCCCAGTGTTATACTGATATACCCAAACATGACTATGTAACTAATAACTATCGTCCAAACATCTGAAGCACTCTCACGCTGGATTTCATCTTCAATGGAACGCTACGAAAAAGAAAGAATGGCTAATTTATATTTACACAGAAAAAGTGGAAGAAGTATGAGAAACTCGCGGAAGCCTTTTTTATACTGCAAAAAGTTTTATAATTAAATTTTGATGCGTAACAATCTTTTCCTCGATAAGTGGGTAAGAACAATTAAGAATAAATAACAGATCAAAGGAGGATTTTCTACAAAATAAATGACATTATCATTTATTATTAATCCTACCTCAGCTGAATAAGCAATGATCATATCAGGGTCGGAGTAGTTCTTCATGAAATTTAGAAATTCTTTCTCCCAAGCCTTAGCTTTTTCATTCTGTGCTTCATCGACGTGGTTGTTAACAACGAAAGTGATGACCATTGCGGTGGATTCATTGTAATTCTCACCTGTCGGGAAAAATGGTAGGTAATTTAGAAAAGAATTCAAAACTCTGATTATCCTTGTAAAACAACATGCTCGATGGAAGATTATTTACTTGTTTCGGTAATGATAATAATTGAGTAGCTGTTTTTACGTTTGTTTAATTGTTGACAACTAGCATTTACCTGTGAATCCTCCAAGAGATATCCACGGAAAGATTGGCTGTCCACTGGCTCCTAAACATGACATGTCTAGATGGTGCTGGTCTGATACAGACGCCGGAGCTCTGCAAGTTAGTTATTGTATATAAAATAAAAGTGAGCTTAAAATGAAATTGCCATTTCGGTTCTTGATTATGGAGGTTCTATTACAGTGCAAGACTATGCAATAAAGATTTTGACACTTATTGTGATTTCTTAAAGATTAGGGTCTCGCACATTACCTACATTTAATTTCCAAACTATAAATCTTAAATTTCCTTTCCTTCTTTTGAGAGATATTTTTTCAATAGGTATACGTCAACTATAATATATGTTTAATAAAAAAATATAATGGGTCAGTTATGTGTCTTTCTGATGTATCCCATACCTTGCGCAATCAGAGAAATGATCCAAGTAGTCTCCTTGTAGAAAGGTATGTGTATATTGATCATATTTGATTTTATCTAGCCTTGTATGGTTGTTCTGCCAATATTCCAGTATACTTTGAATTGTACATTGAGTATTGTCAGGGGCCAGGGGCTGAAAACAGATGTCCTGAAGTGTCACTTTCTTTCCTTTGTAGTATGCTTGTATATTCTGAATGCTTAGCTGAAGATCCAGAACCTGAAATTAATATATTATGACATTATTACATTCGAAATCTCTCTCTCTTTCTGTATATTTGGGCCTCTGTTATTTGTATACCTTAGAGTCATTCATACATAAAACGAACCTTGTGTAGAAAGGCTTTATCGAATATAGAGGTGTAATTCCAGTAAAGACCATATTGCATTCCAGGGACTTCGTGTCTGACACCTGTAGCGTTTTCGGGTCGTGTGATGATTAGTTGCTCGGTCCGATAAAATGGTCTGCAATTTAAAATTCAATATATCTACGACACATGTAGAAAATAAGTGTACTTCTTCTCAAAACTTCTACTATTTATCTTAATTTCAACTATAAATATGAATATTCAAATTTTGAATCCTTTGTTAAAGAAAAAGATTTACCCAAAATGGTTGTCGAAGTAATTCTTTTCGAGTCTGGCCCTGCTCTTTTCAGCTGACCAAAGCTTTACTGGACTTGTGGTCACTTTGAACATCACTATTCCAACAGAAAAGACAGCTCCCAATATGATGCCAGCAACGATTATCTTTAAAGGATTCAAAGCACAAAACCTGCCCCAACGATTGAAATTGCTCTCCAAACTCCTTTCCATCCACAAACCCCATTTCTGAAAACAATTTCCTTTTGGTTCTTCCTTGAACGCCTCCTTCTTCTCTGTTTTGTTTTTACCAACAATATACACATCAGTGTCTCTATTTATTTGTTTTTCCTTTTCACCAGAGGTTCCACGTTTATAAAAGAAAGAAACTGTGACAAAGAGGATGAAAAAGAAAGAAAACACGATGAAGGTAACGAGTGATGCAAAAAACCAACAGTCCACTCCGTCTATAGTACACGGTATTTTGGGCTTTGGAGGGGGCGGGAGGGGAGCACACATAGATTGGCAATCTTGACAACTGCATGCTGACAAGTTCCCATATTTTTTGTAACAAGGGGTTGTACTGTAGTTCATTGGATGGATATCAGCTGTTGAAGTGTTTTGTATGTGATAATTGATGGTGAATGGGGTTTGTCCATTGGCAGTAGAACCCATGAAGTCCAACCAGTTCTGCACAGTGCAATCAGCGGCAGGTTTTCCACAGATGACGTCTAAGGCTTTTGCGTTTGTACTTGGCATTTGAACATCTTTGCAGGAATTGTACATTCCGTATACGTAATCTTCACTCACATGGTAATCCACCGCCGTTATTATTTCACGTGGATCGGTGGGGTTAAATATATTTTGCATCTTTGCCTTTACTTTGACAAAGTCTGCTTGGTTGGGATCGCACGTGAAATAGCAAAAGAGGTATAGAAAGTTATAGTAACAAGAAGGACATCGGAGCAAAAGCTGTTCTGGCACACCCATGTTCTTCTTGAATGATCTCAGTTGGTCCAAGTCGCAGCATGTTAATGGTTGATCGCCTGAAAACAGGTTTTCATGAAATTAACTTTTGAAAAATTGAATCATTGTACCTGATTTTTGAATACATTCTCATATTTTGATCCTTTTAATAAGTATAAATTTGAGTTCATGTTTTAGAATACATTTTTATTCATATTTTTTAAATTTCGATAATTTAAAGAAAAGAAATCGAATGAATTTACTTTCTTTAATATTTTTGTTTCTATAACTTTTATTTCATTTCGATCTATAGATGCAGCATGAAAACCATAGTATTTTATGGATTTGGAAATATTCAATTTTCTTTTCTTTTTTTGAGAACCGATTGCATAATAAAATTTACCTATAAAATACATTGAAAAGTAAACTTTAGAATCAAATGTTGTCGCAAACCTAAATATAGCACGAAATTTAATAAATTTTATTAGATGTAAGTGGTAGTGATATTGCAAAATTTTATCACATTTGCTTGTCAACATTAATTATATAATATAAACACAAGTAGGCGGAAAACTTATATGATAACTGCACATGCATTTTACATAATATATCTCTCAGATTTTAAAAATTGATAAAAGTGTACATGTATAAATAATGATAAGTGTCTGTCGATGAATATTGAAAGAATCTTTCGCCTTTAAAATATACTAATCTGTTTTGACTACTTCCATCAAGAGACGTAGGTCAAGGAGACCGTCCCCTAAAAGTAGTTGTCTTTTTTATCATTTTAATCTTAATTTGAAAATGGAAGTAGAAGAAATATCTGCGCATAATAACCAAATTTGACACAATACTAAGCGCTTGACATATCGAATGGAAAACAAAGAGGGTCAAAATTTCAAAATTCGTAATTCAATCATCTGCGATTACGAAACTCACTTGTGACCAGATTTGGACAGTATGTCCGCAGAATGTCAAGCCCCTCTGTTTCGTTCATTACTTTTGGTGATCCTTCATATTTACAGTTCAAATTTCCTGTGGGTCTGGCGAGACATTCCCCATACATGGAACATTTGCCGGAATTCTGAAATTATAAAGTAACTGTACTGTATTTTGTTTGTCTTAAGGACAGATGATACAAACACTTTTTAGGAGACTTAATATTATGTAACAAGTTTAGAAAAGTGAATTCTAAGAATTTTTTCTCCTTGGACTTGGAAAATGAAATACATGTAGACTGATTTGTCAATATTTGATATTTTATTGAGATATTAACTAAGATTTTACAACTCTATTGTTTTTTTTCAAGTCCAAGGAGAAAACATTTAAAGAATTACCTACATTTCTAAACCTTTGACATGATATTAAGTCTCCTTAAAAAAAAACAACTGTTTGTATCATCTGTCCTTTATGTGTAGGATGAAACGTGGAAAAGTCATTTTCTCTTGTAACAATGCAGTAGCACCAATGTTCTGAGGTAAAAGGGTTTCATATCTACATGTAAAAGAATTTGCGTTTTATTAAATCTCGTATATCATCTAAATGTTTTTTTAATATGAGACCTCATAAGCCGGACATAATCTATGAGCTATATTACCTGTTATTAAGTAAGCGCAATTGACACTCGATGATATATATTCGAAGTCTGGCCTTTTTTTTATACGATTATCTTAACTTTGATTTTATTTTGAATAATTTTATCTGCCATTGGCCTGTCATTCCCTTTAACTCGGTCATTTTTAAGGTTAAGACGTACTAACTTATCGAATTCCAGAGTTAACTGATAAATATTCTTCGCTTGAAAATGTTACTTCGCAGTTTTTACTATTCCAAATGATTTAGGTTTTGACAAGGGTTTTGAAAAATCTGTTTTAAAGAAAACACAAAATTCTTTTTAAAATATTTAATGTATATTTCATATTTTCATTTTTCTTCAATCCGAATTGTTATCACACTAAAACATGATATTGAAAATATAGTATTAAAACATTATAAGAATACTTTAAGACTCGTCAAAAATTTATTTTTTAAAATTGTCTGCAACGTTCATTTATCAATTTTTCAGACGGAATTTAAGTATTTGTTTTCGAAGACTTTCCCGTATAAAAGTATTCATTCTAAAATTATTAACCTGTTTCATGTTTGATTGTTAATATTTTCTCTAAAATACAACTATTGACGAAAGACTTCAAGTCTACACTAAAAATATTTTCTCAATATTATTTTTTAAAAAGACACCAAGGAAGTAAAGGAGTATCTACCTGACAATTGGTAGTTATTAATCAATCGAAATTCAACATGTTCTCTTCAACAATCCCTTACCTGTGCAAAAGTGCATTTCATGAACACCAGAACAATAGAATATCGTAAATATTCTTTCTTCATAGTTGTCTTTGTTAACGCTACAGCATCCATAAATCAAAAAATGAAGAATAACATGTGAACAGTGTGTTTTCTCGATCTTTGTCCTCAAGACCTATATCGTACGATGGTGTGACACATGGAGTGGACTGACACTATGAATGGGTTGATCTAAGGGGAAGGTAGTTTGAGTGGAGGCGATAAGAGCACCACATTAGCAACATGATTATTCCGATTTGTTTGTTTTGGTGTCGTCATTGGAGTAGACTTGGGAGGAATTGGATAACTTGGGAGGTCAAAAATATGCGGTCAATGGAATTGTTCTACATTTTTCCTGTATATGTATTGGTCGATTAAAAAAAGTTCTTTGACTAAATTTTACCAAAACTGAGAGACAGTTTGTTTGCTTTTCTTAATTAGGTGATTAGTTTTATTGTTTCAAAACGTAAAACATTTACAGAGTCCCGTGTATTTCCGGTCATGTTTCTGTAGCACTTTGAATTAAAATTATAAAAAGAATAGCAGCATTTGAGAATAATTGAAAATAACACCACTTTTTTGATTGTTTGTTTGTTGTTTAACGTCCGTCTCGAGATTTTTTTACTCATATGGAAATAGTACAACGTATTGTTTTTACGAAATGCCTTACATAGATAAATGTATATTAAACACGCTCTGTCGCTAGAGATGATGAGGCAATCAAATATTCTAATTAAACAGACGAAAAATATTTCATTTATTTATTTCTTTTTTCTATCAAATCATTTCATATTAAGATTTTTTTTTTAAGAAAAAATACATGTATATGAAAAATGTGAAGATGGACATTATTTCAAAAAGGTAGGATTTTTACACTGTCAATATTTAAATATTTGATTTATATTACATGTATTTTTACTGTCACAGAAAACACCTGCAAGGTGCAAGTTGGCCTTTCTGGTCGAAATCTTGTGTCCTACTCAACAATAAAACATGTATGAGGCTTCCAATTTTTTTTATTTCAATGGAAGGATTTTGAATCCTTGCGAGAGAGGAAAAATTAGAATTGTTGAAAATTATGTAGTTAAAAAATAATAAACTTGTCTGAGGAATCACACGAATTGCTTATGACATCGATCCATCGATATCAAAAATTCTGTTTCTAGCGAGAATCAATAACACTTCGGACAAGAAGAGACACCAAGAAAGGGGATACAATATTTTAATTCTGGAATTAGTGAAGAACACTGTGAACGATCAATTGTGATGGCGATTGAGGTTTTCTTATCTAGAAATTTTCTTTCTCTTGTTTGTTCGATGCATGGAATGTTTTGTTTCTGAATACAGAATAGTTTTCTTATTTTACATTGTAGATTCCAACCCCCAACAATTAATTGCTCCTAATTATTTAATTATATTTTTTATGCCATATTTTGATTTTCTTTCTCATTTATATTAATCATTCCAGCACCGTGAAAATGAATAATTCACAAATTCTTTACAATTTATTAAAAAGAAATAAAGAAAAGAAAAAAAAAAACAACTTGTCATCTCAAATTATCATCTCAATTAAGAGATAACGAAGGATATGGAGATAACAAACAGTATAAAGACAATAATTTTTAAAAGGGATGTTAAATTTCTTTTTTAAAAACACCCTGATAATTGCTAATTACAACTATGCTCTTTTATCAATGAATCGGCAAAATACCCAAAGTCTGGGATATCTAATAAAAATTTTACAGCAATACAGCAAACTCGAAACATGTGTAAATAATTCCATTTATAAGGAAACTCATTCACACAAAATAAAATCATGTAGCAAATAGCATTCATCAAAATAGCGCCACATTTCCTTTAATTTGCTTGCAGTAACCGTGAACTTAATTCACGATTTTTTACTTAGATAAAATGACAAACATTCCATTTTTTACGGGGAAAACTATAATTACTGAAGAAGATTGAGGCACTTGGTTCTTATCTATCAATAGAACCTAGCTATAGGGAAAACAGGGTGCAAATAGAACCATACCCAGTACCTGTGTCAAAAGAAACTACATATGTATAGATGTACATACCTACCGTCAGTGCGAACTTAGATGTAAAAACCAATCCAATCATTTTTTGACATCGAGTACAAGGAAAACCTATTTATCCCTTGTAAGAACAGTATCATGCACGTTACATGTACATATAATATTTCTTTAAATATCATAATTAAGTCATTTTCAATCATATTTAGACATATGTAAACCTAGGCATTGCAGAATTAAATTTGTTCAAATCATAACCCCAAGAAGTGGAAGGAGGGGGGCAAAACAAATGGTCAAAGATTGGCGTAAAAATATATAAGATTCACCTTGAAAAAACTGTTCTGCTCAAGAACAGTAAAGCCATGATTAATAATATTGATATGGAAGCATCCTTAGGTTGTGTAAATTTAAGTCCTCCGTAAACTTTTAATAATGAGCTGGTATCTGCTATTTCCTACCCAAAGTATAGCACAATTTGTAAAAGTATTTCCTAAAAATTACTGAGAATTATTCGTGAGATGATTTTCAAAATGCTTTAAATAAAAATATATACAGGTTGAAAATAATTTTTATCAATTGACAATATTTGCCATTTCCATATTTTGTTCGCAGTTTTCATGAATAACGTTTTCTTTTCTTTGTATACTTCCTGTTGATTTTTTTTATTCAAAATTTGTGCTTTTGAAAAAATAAAGTCTATTGAAGATAAATATTATGAAAAAAAGCCAAACTAGCGATACCTCTGAAACACTAAGTATTCTATTGTCTACTACTGACTCACGTGGGACAAAATATTGAAAAGTTAATGATATTCGGGAAAGGGCGGGAAATGATACCTCATTTTTTTTTCTAAACTGGATGTTGTTATTCATGAGCAATTATCCAAGTCCTCTTTGCTATGTGAATTTTGGTATACATGTAATTGGCCTACAAACTCTTAAATTTTCCTTTTCTTTTTTTTCTTCTTTAACATTTACTTCCAAACAATACGAAGTAGATGGTAAATGCCCAGTGTTTCAGAAATTTTGCAAGATTTTTCAATCCTTGCTAATAGATAGCTTAAATAGGCTTTCTATTTTCAACAACAGCATTTTTGAGCATCAACAGACAACAGGAAGATATATATTTATAAAATGGAAGGTTATCAATACAAAATTGCAGAATTTTATCATCAGAAAATAAAGAGCATTGAAAATAGATAAAACAGTACTGTTAAAACATGTAATAATTATATGTTTGAATCCAATGTTAAATATACATCATAACAAAATTTTCATTAACTTCTAGGAACACTATAAAATGATATCCTTATCTCATTTCCTTATATCTCTTCTGAAATGTTCCTTGTTGTTAGCATGCCGATTTTTTTTCAATAAAAAGGAGAATTTTTCCTTATAGCTAACCATATCATATGAAGACACATTTTACTTTGATTTCTGTCCACAATTTACTTGTGGTAAAATAAGGGTAATTTTAAGTTCCCCGTTAACCTTTAATATTGATATTTGGTTTTTCCTACCCAATGTGCTCAGGTGACCAATAAATCCCACAGGCCTCTTTATTCAAATTCTGCATAAATATTAAACGATTCAAGGTTTGTGTCCGCATAGGTATAAAACATGCGCATGTAAAGTATATTCAGCAGTATAATGGCATAATCTGCAAAGGTTTTATGACGACTTGGTAAACCTTGGCTTTACAAGTTTAACATAAAATTCATTAGCTGTCTTTTCTTCAAAATGGCTATGAACAAGTATGTCTTCGCCGTGTTTTTGCTGTTGGCAGTAATGCAAACACCAGTGAGTAATCAATGAATACAGCTGTATATATTCTTAATCTAAAACACTCTTATTTAAGGAAATAGATAATTAACTTCTTATGGATGGGTAATGGACAGAAAAGGAATGAACGGAAGGAAAACGACTTCAGTGCTCTTAGTTTGTGAAAGAAATTTTAGTTGTATGGCAGCAGATTTCAACTCTCAAGTTTTCAGGTGTCTGAGGCTGTTCTCTCAATATATGTACTGGTTGTTTTTTTTTTACTTCTGATCACGGTTTCTGTTCTCACTTCAAGTTGTAATACTGTTAAAAGAATTATAACTCTAATAAAAAGTTGACGAATCACACTAAACGTGTACTTATATGTACATTTCTAAATTCACGCAATAGTCTGTACAGTACAAAGTAGTTAGGAAATTGGAAAATGCTCCTGATAGTGTTTCAGATATATCACCAGATTTTACAACCCCTTACTAATAAAAGGTTTAAATAGGCTTTTTATTTTCAATAGCAGTAAGAGCATCCTGAGCACATACAACAGGAAGATAAATATTTTTGAAATGGAAGGTTATCGATAAAAAAGTTTTGTCAATGAAAAATTAGTATTGTTAAAACATATAATAATTATATGTTTTAATCCAATTTAAATGTATATGGTAGCAAAATTTTCATTAACTTCTTGGAACACTATATAATGATATTCTTATTTAATTTCCTTACTTCTATTCTGAAATTTTCCGTGTTTTTATCATGCCATTTTTTTTCAACTGAAAAGGAGAATTTTTCCTTATAGCTAACCAGACATTATGAAGCCATATTTTACATTGATCCCTGTCCACAATTTACATGTGGTAAAATTATTGAATAAATTTATGTTAAGAAAAAGATTTCTAATCTTTTACTTTAGAGACATCAAAATCATTTTATTCAAAATATTTATATATGTGTTTGTCTGTTATATACGGGTAAATATGTAAAAAGCAAATATTACCATACCTTTATAAAGTATTTCAAAGGTCATAGGTTACTACATGGTCTAATCACACGATGCAATAAAGACTTGTTGCATGCTTTTCATGTACAAAAATGTGCAAAATGCGCGAGTAAAATTATATTTCCTTTATTCACACTTTTTGCTGTTAATCATATTGTTGAAGACGTGATTTTAGGCTGAAAGGAAAGGTTATCAAATTTAATCTGAAAATGTAAACCCTCTTAAAAATCGACTCAAGACTAAGAATGATGTTTTTCTTATATGATAACATTGATTTTACAAAAAAGCTACACAGAAAGTCTAACTTTAGTTGTAAAAATTGTAAGTTGTAAATATTGTTTAATTGTAAAGCAGATACTAGAATTATAAAAAAAAATGCAGTTTATATATGATATCTTATTATTAATTTATTGTTTGTTTGAAGTATAAAGGGGCTTGGTAGAACACTTTGCGACCGATATATATCTTGTCATAAGGATTCTATCCAATTTTGAATTCCTTTATAGGTATGGTAATCGAATTCAATTTGGTTCTTGGGGATATTAAAATCATTAAAACTGACATACGGTTTTGTGGAATCTCCATTTATTGGAAAGAAATCATTAGAATATGAACAAATCCAAGTTTCTTCCATGCCATTGTAAAAATAATAGGTACTGATCAAGACAATGTTTTACACAGTCTTTGTCAGCAGGAGCCAGAGCTTATTGATCATCCATATAAACTTTACTTCTTTGGTCACTTCTGAATTAGAATGAATGGTTTTCATATTGCTTTCATTGATTTTTTTCCTCCAAGAATTCTTTTTGCTCTAAATTATTCTAAATTATAATACAAAAACAGGTGAATATTCAGTAGTTTTAGATTAAACCTAATTTTTGAATTTTATGCTACGTAAAAAAGGCTTAAGGTTTTATTTGATGAGGTTTTGCATTCAAATATGTAGCTTAAGAGTAAGAATAATAAAGCCTAAAATACGACTACAGTACATTTGTATAATGTATCCATTCCCAATAATACCTGATCATCGTCAATTGATTTGGTAGAAGGCAAGATATATAATTTATATATATTTCATATATATTTATAAAATGATGATCTTGTGAATTATCATCTTGTGGAGATTTCTTAATTAAGGTGGAAGTTAAAACTGATTTCTACCTTTAAAAAAAACTTTCACAAGAGGATAAATCCGTCATAGATTTTAGAGTCAGTCTATGCTAAAAACTCTAGTTCCTTCCCTTTTCTAGTTCATTTAAAAATAATTATACAACTACAAAGCTCCAGTTACCAATCTTCCACTTTATTTTCAGGTCAGCGTTAATGGTCAGTGTGTAATGTACTCAGAATGTGAACAAACCCCATCAGGTCCACTCCCATGTACCTACAGTGGTCAACCCATCACTCTAAAGGACCAGAAATCTCTACAAATTTTGAAAAACTACTGTCCTGATTTATATGAAGGTATTAATACGTAGATTTCACGATTTTCTTTTAAATAGTTTTCTGTTATGTTGAGAACACCACGTGGTTAAATTTAAAACATCTTTAATTCAGAGGCGCAAAATTATTTTATTCAAATTATATCATATATCTGATATCTTGAGCTCTATTGCTATATAGACTTTTAGATAGTTTTCTATTAGAGAGAAAATAGTTAAATTTAAAAGACCTTTCACTTAGGTCTTTATTTCATTCATATTATATTATATTATACATGTGATATCACTATTTATTAAACATGCAGAGAGGAAATATCTTCATACCTGTTTCAAGTTTTTTTTAAGTCCTTACATTACTAAATCACACAATGCAATAATATCCACGTAAAAAGACCTGCTTTTCATGTAAAAGAAAAATGTACAAAATACGCAAAAGGATCGTTTTATCATAATTTGATAGTGTTAATCAAATTGTTTACGGCTTGACTTCAGGACCAAATGTTTTCATTGATAATTTTTTAAAAATTAAAAAAATATCTTTTATAAATTGTCTCTAGTCAAGTGAACAAGGAAAATGTATTCCTGATATGACTACATGTATAATGCTTTAACAAACAAAAAAAGATGCAAGGTCTGATTTTAATTGTGATATAGCCTCATAGCCTTATAGAAATATTATGTTTATGACTGAAACATTTACCAATTTTTAATTTATCTCTGAATACCCGGAAATGATATTTTCACTGTTAATTTCTCTCTTAATGTCTTCACTATTAAATTTCAGGTAGTAACACAAAAACATGTTGTGATGAAATGCAACTATCCAGCTTGGTAAAACAGACGAGACTCGTAGAACAACTATTATCAAAATGTCCATCTTGTCTACATAATTTTATGGCCATATTTTGCGAAATGACCTGCAGTCCAAAACAGAACGCCTTTCTCAAAGTTATGAATCAGGGCAAGACAGTACATTCGCTGGATTACGTCATATCACGTGACTTTCTCTACAGCATGTTTAATTCCTGTAAGAATGTTGAACTCACAAGTGCCAATGATAAAGCCTTTTCAATCATTTGCGGCAGATCAGCCAGTGAGTGTACACCAGAGAACCTTTTAAGCTACCTTGGTTCGACGTCAAATGGTCATACCCCATTTGAAATTTCCTTTATCGAGACGAACGATAATATAACAATAGGAGGACGGGATTATCACCCAATGAACCAATCTACAATCCCCTGTTCAGAATCTTGTTCAAGTCGTGATTGTGGGGTTCCAAAGCTACCTAGACCACGCCCATGTCCTGGTGGGTCATGTTTTGATGGACAAATAAGGTATTCATTTAAAACAAATTGTTTAGAAGACCTCGAGATTTTTTTTCATTACTTGTATGCATAATTTCTGCAATTAGTATTTGAATACTTTTTCTATTTTAGTTTTGTTAATTCATCACGAAAATGGACTATTTGAGTTTTTGTTTGAAGTAAGTTTTAAACATTCAGTTCTTAATTCTATTTCTTGTATTTCAGACCAATTTACAGGCAAGAACAAGTAGTGATAACCAGGCCACACAACCATACTGTTGTCAGGCATTATCTTCCCCCGCCATCAAATGATCTTATGAATTACACGTCGTTATTTGACAAGAGTTTTCTACATTTAGTAAGTTATTCCACCCATACTCCTGTGGTTCATTCATAAACAATGACACCTGATCCTATATATATATATCTTTTTAGTGAGACCTTAAAAACTGAAGTATTGTCTTACGGTAGACGTTAATATAATTCCTAACAGTTCAATGGCCGTTGGTGCCGGGTAAAAGTCAAAACGTGAAGCCCTTCATCGGTATATGGTGACATCTGTATATGGAGATATATTCTCGAATTGGACGTAAAACAGCATACAATTAATCAATCCTATATCAGTTGTAGCTGAGCCAGGTCCTCTAATCTAAAAAAGAACAATGAGAATGATTTGCGAAAAGGAAGCTTTTTGGATTATAGTCTTTAGGTCCTAGGATCTATATAAATCAATACAGTATTTAATAACGTTATTTGTTTTCAGCTTTTAGATTTTCAACAAAGCATAAGAAATATTTCCGTTAAGTTCGAAAACCAAGACATTGGATTGAAGGATATTTGCTACAGACCACATTATGGTAGTGATTCTTGTGCTGTATTCAGCATTCTTGAGTACTGGCAGAGTAATCACTCAAACATCGATAAAATCAAAATGGATCAATATGGATTTTTTGTCCTTGCAGATTATTTGGATCATTTTGCATCTTGCGCAGTGTAAGTTTGCAATCCTTCTTTGGAAATTTTTTTCTACTAAAAGCTTTCATTGTTTTAAAAGTTTGGTTGCTGAAAGTTAGGGCACTATTGAAAATATATACGGTTCCACTACAAACAAATATCGTGGGGGGAGTGGGGTGTGGAAAAGGAGAATACAAGTATAAAATTTCATCAGATTCACGTACTGCTTAAATGGTTTATAAAGTTGGAGAATAACATTCAGCAACGATTGCACACCTTCAACAGAGATTTTTTTTAATTTCATTTCATTTTTTATCACAGTGTATCTTCAGAAATAGATACAGTGGGTCTAAACATGTCTTGCTCGTCCTCTGCAAATCAAGCCATTTATCCAAATATGGTTCTAGCCGGCTATGGAGGTAAAGTTTTTTTTGAACATTTTTTACAAAGATCTTGCAAAAATTGATATCAAGAAATTAGTGTTACTATGAAATCTCATATAGGTAACATTATCCTTTAATAACTTTTGTTACAGGAGAAAATCAAGTAGAATATTTCAACAGTTCTACTGCTTTTGTCATCACGTTTTTGATCCAGAATTATCAGGATGATCGCATGAATGATGTTGCACGTGCGTGGGAAGGGGAGTTTAAAAAATTCGTGCAAAACTTCCGCAGCCCCAACATGACTGTCTCAATGAATATGCCACTTCTGGCTGATTCGTTTTACTAGACATACATAAACATGTATTTGTAACAACAGTCTTATAAAATACATCATTGCTATCTTTGTAGCGATAAAAAAATGGTTGTGGGTTTTCTTTTTTTAAATTTAACTTCTATCTTCTTTCTGTGAATGTTCAGCAATCACTGTCCAAAATTTGTCAGCGCATTTATTTCATTACTTTACATCATCTGTTTTATTTCTAAAAGATTTTTAAAAGTGATATTTTGATAACAAAAAGTCATTCAATAGCATTAATTCTTATGAAAATCTCAGAAAATCCTTTAATTCTTCAAAAAATAACTTTGATATTTAGTTCAGTGTCACTGAGCTTGATGAAAACAATTTTCCAGCTTATGACATTAGTCATCTAGAGAGCTAGAGACCCAGCTTAATCAATCAAAGTCATAAAACCGTAAAAATACCTATTTTACATCGAGCTCGGAAAAGAATGGACTATACGATCAGTGACGTTGCTTATTGTGACGTCACAATTGCTTTTCATGTTAGAAAGCGCCGAGTAGCGATCAATGCATGCTTAGCAAAAATTTATTACACTTTTACCTGGCACTTTGATGAAAACAATGGTAAGTTTGATTTTATCAATATTTATATTACGATATTTGATTTTAAATAACATTGATAGCTGTTTTATTAATTTCGCGAAAAATCGTTTTAGAATTGATTTTTCTAATAGGATGAAGTAGCTATACTGTAACAAACAGCTGTTAAAATAATGATTTTTCAATTAGCAGAATATAACTTTTTATCTGTATTTTTCCCCTTCATTTTTACTCTTTATTTACAAGGGACGGAAATTGTAGCATATAATAGTTATAAAAGATATATGTACATCAATTATTGAACATCAATGAAAAATAATTTTCATCGGGTGCGGTTACGGATATAGGCGTTTCTATGATGGCGTTTTTTCTATTATGACGTCATAATTGTTTCGATAAAAATTAAGGGCTGTTGATAGTCACAAAGTATAATAGGTTTGCCAAAGTAAAAATGACGGTAAACAAATTTAAACATTAATTTTTAATTTTAAAAAGTTATTTTTTTAA
This sequence comes from Saccostrea cuccullata, assembly GCF_032062105.1. Taxonomy (NCBI): domain Eukaryota; kingdom Metazoa; phylum Mollusca; class Bivalvia; order Ostreida; family Ostreidae; genus Saccostrea; species Saccostrea cuccullata. The sequence goes on from NW_026941382.1 coordinate 33,585, forward strand.
AAGTGTAACCTTCATAATAAATAATGTCAAAGATATTTTTCACTGTAGGATGTGAAAGAAGGAGAGGAATACGGAAATGGTAGAAAAGTCAATGAAGGACTGAGCCAAATGAAAGTAAGTCTATCATTTTTTTTTTTAAGTTCAAAGATTTTATTTTAATGCACAAACAATTGTTCCAGAATAATATGTCTGAATTAAAAAAGGAGTTTTGACAAAAACAATAGTAACTAAAAAGTCTAGTAATAGGTTCCTTTTTTATTAAGTAGTTGACTTATGGATTTTACTCTTTTGTAGGAAACTGAGAAAGAAAAATCAAACATTTCTCAGAACTACATGAGAAGAGACGATTTCACAGACATACCTGAGAAGATTTTAAAGGTAATTTCCATATTTTCATTTCACTCACTCACTCATTAAAAGACTAGAAAAACTGGAGTAAGTTGCTGAGAGTTTTTTAAAAGGTCAAATTTATTTTTTACCGTTTATGTTGCATTTGATTTATATTTTGGTGTATTTACAGATTTATCTTCCGGACTGTGAAATCATAGCAAGAAAGCTGTGGAGGATCAAAGAATACGCAGAAGAATTGGACACAATTCAGACCTTTAAGAAAGGTTACCATATAGGAACTTCTTGACCAAAATGTTAAAATGCGTGTGTATTTTAAGTGATTTTCAAATGGGCTAATATTCACAGCCATTCATGATCATATTTTAATCTAGAGAATTTAAGACTAAATGTCGAAATAATGATCATAGGTGTATTCCACTGTGATTGGTATCAAAAGCAAAAATTTTGATACTTCAGCCTTAGATGGCACTGAAATATTTTCATTTACTTACTCAAAAAAAACTAGAAAAATTGGAGTAAGTTGCTGAGAGTTTTTTAAAAGGTCAAATTTATTTTTTACCGTTTATGTTGCATTTGATTTATATTTTGGTGTATTTACAGATTTATCTTCCGGACTATGAAACCATAGCAAGAGAGCTGTGGAGGATCAAAGAATACGCAGAAGAAGGACACAATTCAGGTAAGTGGCTTCAAAATGTTAAAATGCGTTTGTCCATTTTAAGTGATTTTCAAATAGGATAATATTTTCATGATCATATTTTAATCTAGAGAATTTAAGACTAAATGTCGAAATAATGATCATAGGTGTATTCCACTGTGATTGGTATCAAAAGCAAAATATTGATACTTATTTTACTAAAACCGGTACTTTTTACCACAATAAAAACTTGAATACAAAACATTGCAGAAAATAATATATATAAAGTATATTTCATTTATTTAAAGGGGTAGCTTGAACAAAGGAAGCATCTGAAGATTTTAGCCATTTTTGCCAGAAAACGCAGAACATGTTTATTTCTTCCTCACCTTGAGGTAAGGAATTTAAAGATAGAAATATAAAATTCAGCAGATGTTTCTAGACGAAAGTAAAATGTAACTGGCTAATGGCACAAAACCTCTGTATTTTGAATTTCACTAAGTGTTTCATTTGGCCATAATTTCCCAGAGTTTTAATAATCATAGTATCTTAAAAAGCTTCAGCTAAAGAGTACCATTTTTCATTTTAGCCATTTTTACCAGAAAACGCTGAACATGTTTATTTCTTCCGCCGATGGAGTCGGGATGACTTCAGATATTATGCGCCTTGGCTTGAGACAGTATATGTAAGTAACTTTATGTTTATATTCAACTTAACATACTAACAAATGAAGCTGCAATTTACTTTTCAATATTTTATGGCTGTATTATGTATATTCAAATTATAAAATAACAATGGTGTCGAATTAATTCATTTCACCTTTTTGTATTTTCTTCTAGGAAGTAGAACCATGGAATAATGTATTAACAGTAAATAACCAAGATGACAACAAACCAGAATTTGCTAGCGGGGAGGAGTACCTCGGTTGGTTGGGTCGGCAATTACCATGCCTCCAGGTATGTAAAGGTTGAAAAAACATTTGCATGTAAACTTAATTTTAAAAAAATCAGCCGAAAAGATAATTCGAGTGAATGTAGAATGAATACTATTTGTGCTTGATTTCAGGAAATCAACAAATTTGAGTCATGATAATATTTTAGCGGTACGTTTGAGCATGTTCTTTAATTTTTATTTTTTTTTTAGCCATTTTTGCCACAGAATGCAGAACATTTCTATTTTTGCCGTCGTTGGAGTCGGAATGATTTAAGATATTACGCGCATTATCTTGACACGCATCTTGTAAGTATAGCTTTTTATTACATAAAGCTTATAGCATATCAATTTTATTTCATAATTAAATCATAAATACCATCAACAAATGAAAGTAAAAGGCACTATTCATTTCATTAAATTTAGATAAAATTTAAAACAACAAGGCTTGTGATTTATGAATCCAATTTTAATAGCCTATTGTAATATTTCCAGGAAGAAGACATCGGGGAAAGTTTGACAGGTGAAAATGATGAAGATGACATTAAACCAGAATCTGCAGCTGCTAGTGGGTTATGTCGACAGCCACCAGGTCTAGAAGTAAGTGCCCTACCTTTTACATTTTGACATTACAGTATTGAATAATTTTATCAAAACCATTAGTATTATTACACTAAAATTGGATCTTATGTTGCTTAGTTGCATACAAAATTATCAACATAATGTTATGGGGCCTAAAATAAAATTAAGTTTTTTGCTTAGTTGCGACCCAAACTTTTTTTAGCCAAATTTGATTTTTTTTTTCAATTTTTCAGAATATAATGTTTTCAAATTTTGGTTTTTTACATTTTTGCCTTATTTGTAGTAGGTGTATGAAAACCTCTTTTAATTGTTATCTTACAAAAATCTAATTTTTTATTTACGCTAAAAATTATATGTGTGCAAACAAAGAATGTTGGCCTGGTACATTGTTGCCATTTTGTATTTACCGGTAAATTTTGTATTTACCGGATGACAGTAAATACACCCAGTAAATTCAAAATTTAAACATAACACTTGTTACAAATTTGATTGGCGAAAGTTACAATGCTATATACCTGTTCTGTACATTTCCATTTTTTGGTCATTTTTAGGTCAACTTATTTTCGCCTATCAGAGTTTACAAATGATATTTAGAGTACGAATTTCCAACTGGTTTAAGATAACATTTAGATATATTATAGGTCGAAATAAGGTTTAAATATGGTCAGTTAATTTTTCAAGTCTTTATATCTAATTAATTAATTTTTTTTTTCAGGAGGAGAATGAAAACAAAGAATATATTAAGGAATGCTGTGTCAATGGCCATGATACAGACACAAAGGAGTTAGAAGTCAGTAGATATTCTAAATATTCGTCAATTGTCATGGAAATAGGAAACAGCAAATATGCTAGTGAAGCACTGAAATCAATTTTTAAAAACAGGTTGTATTTTTTTTTTTTTGTAGGATGAAGTGAATCCGTACATCAAGTTGATGTTACAGCCTACTGTATTCTATGTGGAGGTCTTAATGACACAGGTATGGGGCCATTCTCACATTTCTCATCTGTCCCTTTAAAAAACTGGAAATATTGAAATTCTGTAAGTCATGAACTATACATGTATGTATTTTATTTTTAGAATCCGTTGTCATTGGTTGAAATTTGCTCTAAAAGCATCCCCACAGAGCTGACAAGAGACATGAGTCGCTTTGAAGATAAGACAACTCTCAGTGATTATGAACAACCAACAGAACAGGTATTTCCTAGGAAGTCATACTGTAAACCAACTTTTATTCGCAACGACTCAGCTTTCAATTTTCTTCCTCATTCAGTTTATACATATGAGTTTTATAATTTGTGTTTACAGAAATGCCAGAAGGCTAGAAAATGGAATTCGTCTTTCAAGTTCAAGTTCTTACGCAGAAACGTATGTAAATTCCAATGTTTCTCGTTTACATCGTGAATAATAGAAAAACTGAATCATTTTTGTATATGATTCATTCACAGCACCTGTATACTTTTACTAAAAGATTAATGGTGAAACTTGCAAACTACTCGTAACCAAAATTCATGAAGCTAAAAGTATTCACATAATGTAAGCTTAGGTATATAGGACAATTTCCACTTTAGCTTGGACTTTCAGTGAGGCGTTGCATTCTCAACGTTACATACATGTAATTAGCTTCTGAAATTTACACAGCTTTCCTTCACTGTTGAAATATACATGGGACAGAAATTTGGGCAAATGCTAATTAGTGTGTCGAATAGCCAGTAACATTGTCTCGTCCAGCAAAGAGGTGGAGCTTAAGTTGTCTCATCCTTGTCAACAACAATTTAAAAGAAAACAATTTAATTTCTTAAGTTATTTTAAATTTCTTAATCAATAATTGAGAATCTATTCGCCAATTTCACAGACGCTAATTACTTGTGTGAGCGTGACCTCTTACAAGTAAAGAAGTAGAAGTAGAATGCCACGCCTTACGGAGAGTCCAAACTTACATGCAAATAGTTCTATCTTACCTGTATTAAATGACTGATCCCAGAATATACACACAAGCTAGATTTAAAGAAAACACCAGAAAATTACTGGCAGGATTTATTAATGTTACGTATGATTGACATTTTATTTTTTTCATTTTTAGAGGAAGGATAGAGAAGACAAGAAGAGATCTCCTGGTTTCCTCTCCCGGTTTTTTCGTTAGACTTCTCCATCTTTGAACTTTGCATTCTTTAAACCTCGCACCTTTGAAGTTCTTTCACCATCTTCACCATTTTCGAATGCCCCAAAGAAACTTCTACGAATAGTACCATAGTGGAACATGTTTTATACTTTTTTTTGGAATGAACCTGCCGGATCAGCTATTAATTCAAATGAAGCTTCATCTATTTATTTCATCAAGAATAAATTATTTTATATGGAATTTTATTGCCTTCGGTTTTGTCTATACAAGAAAATTAATAAAAGATCTATAAGTAGAATTAACCTTCTAATTCAGTGTTTCTATAGGATCAACTTAAAATTCATTTTGCATTTCTAATACAAAATTATCTTCTTAATCCAGGTATTTTCTTTTAATCCAGGAGTCGCCTGTGTGGCGCTGTAGTTAGAGCGTCTGCTCTAAAGTCGCAAATTAAGTAGTTGAAGTGAAAAATTCGTAGATTCGTACGGAGTTTAGTGAAAATATTCGTTACTTTTTCGTTAATGATTTTTTTCCAAGAACTTTTCTTTTCTCTGTGATACAAAATAGAAAAGTAGTTAATACTATGGAACGCCAATATTCTAATATTTTTATCTTAGATCCCCAGCTATATAAATTTAACGAATTCCTTATACGGATATAACGAATTACTGATATAGCCATGTCATTTCATAGGTCCCAGTGATTTCATTATAACCGAGCTGTACTGTAGATGCAGGACTAGGACAGACGGACTCTTAAGAGGCCTGGGTGGTTGTGGTCATTTTTAGACTATTTTTATCTCCTTTAGAAGAAGATCTCTATATCACGATAAATACAAAAATGATTAAATATTAAAACTAAAATGTATTTTACTTTCACTTTGCTAAATGATATCTGACAGCTTAAGATTTCGTTCAAAAAAAAAGGAAGCTATGGATGTCAGATTGTTAATTTGTTAATCCCCAGCCTCCATAACAAATGATCTGAAGAGTCCGCTAGGAATTTAACGCAGAAATGTTTTTAATGATAATATTTAAATTAGTCAAATTACCAATAACAACTCATTGAAATGTTTTGAATATCATTTATTTATGATTAATCAAAGCTAAATTTTACATCAAAACAAATCCAATTGCAAAAATAAGATTTCATCGTACCATCGGGCACACAGTGCCTACAAACATTGTCATAGACAATTTATAGTTAGAAAATGAAAAAATAAATATAATTAATAAAATTTTGGCTGTCATGAAAAAATAATCCAATATGTCAAACACTAAAAAAAATTTAAAAATTGCCTTAGACAATTTGAAGTCTTCAAAAAAGGGGGAAAATTATTTATAGAATAAAAAGCGTTTCATGAAAAATTCCAACCACGGATTACAATTTACAAAAAGAATAATTTTGTTAATGACAATACATATAATTTTCCCATAAAATATATTTTAAAAAATAATAAAAAATAATTGATAAAAACAACTATCATGAAAAAATTATTCAAATACGCCAATATCACAGGCATTGTAATGAAAGACATGGTAGTTGAAGTCTCTGAAAATATCACATCTTCTCGTATCAAGAGATCAGGAACAGTTCTTGTAGTGTTTTATTTCAGTTACTTGTTGTGTTTTATTTCATGTATTCCACAACAGAGATGGTATATGCCGCAAATATCTTTGCCAAAGCAAAGATAAATAAGAAACTGGAAGTTATGAAAACCTCGGGTCTTCCAGTGCCGACTGATTTCAGCAGCTGTAAGGTGACAATCCACCAAACAGGTCGTCCATGTTGACAGTGGGCAGACTTGATTTTGTCATCTGGAAAACAGAAAATATAATTATGTTGCTTTTTTTTTTAATAAGTTATAAAAGTAAAAGCAGAAACACAAAATTGGACTACCAAGGCTTCACATAATAAACCTTAAACTTATATGTATAATTCAAAATATTTGTACATCAAATAAAAACTATAATTTTTCGTTAGAAATTACTGTTGTGTAATATAAATAGAACCTACAGGTTGGCACATGCGTCTTTTCTCGTTTACGCTGGTGCCAGTCTGAGGAGCTTGGTTATGATTTTGACTTTTGAGTTCAGCTTGTCTAGCTATCTGCTCAGCCAGAACCTTCAAGAAAATTGCAAGCATCTTAATACCGGTATATTAATTTTTTTCTCGCAATTAGTAACATTTTATCACTATTTAATCCAAAATCATACACTTTGAGCTTTACAATAGTTACCTGATCAAATGTCTGGTTGCGACTCGGTACATCAGTATGTTCCTGATACATTGCGTCATGATTTTGGTGACGCTTTGTGGTATGCGTCTGTTGACGCTCGTCTTTGTTGTAGCGTCTGTACAATGCGTCACGTCTTTGCTCCTGATTTACAGAGTGACGACTTTCTGTCGAGTACTGTTCAGCAATCATTGACTGTAAGACATAACATGTATTTATTTTATTGATACACAATATACACACATAACTGCATTGTTTTATATTCTTTATCAATCATTGGACAATCAAATTTACAATGCACATTATCAAACTATATTTTTTTTTTCCATCTACAGTTTTTAAAGCGACAGATTCATAACATTTGTTTGTTTTTATATTTCCACGTCGGAAGAAATATTTTTTGAAAAAAGAAGCATTTAGCTAATTCTTGAAAATTAAGTCTAAAATCCCTCTTACCCAATTACATGCCCGTTTCTCCGGATTCTCAGCCAATGTAGAACCAGACCCTGGTCTTTTGTTATTTGTTGGTTTAACATCAGGGCCTGTGACTGACTTTGAAATGGGCGCAGTGAATGTGGCAGGTCTAGACGTAACATTAATTACAGATTCCGTTGATGCAGGTCCTTGTAAGGACTTTGATGACTTGTTAGTTGGGTCCCAGCCTTTTGGGGCAAAGCTTGGGACATATCTTTGCGATTCAACATTTGTTGCCAGATGCTTATTCTACATAAAAAAATAAATACTAAATTATTTATTTACTTATTCAATTTAATGATATTCTTACTAATCATCTAAAAAAATATCTTAATATTTCTTCTCCTTTAACATGTTTAACAACAAAAGATTTTTACGGTAAACCATTCATGATAGAATAAGTTTCATGAGTTGAAGAAAAAAAACACACTCAAGGCATTTATATACAAATGAAATTTAAATCTTAATGTTAATAAATTTTTTGGACATTTAATCTTACATGTCATTGTATACTTCAAGCCATCAATTAAAAGTACTCACCATCTGAGTGTGTGAGGCCGCCTGGTGTCTCTCACTCATTTGATTGGTCACATTTGCCCGGTGTCTTTCAATCATTTGATTGGTCACATTTGCCTGGTGTCTCTCACTCCTCTGATTGGTCACATATGCCTGGTGTCTTTCAATCATTTGATTGGTCACATTTGTCTGGTGTCTTTCACTCATTTGATTGGTCACATTCAGTGTGGAGATTTTAGCCTCTGATACAGTGTCAGTCTTTGAGGACTGTTTGTGAGCTGACACAGCCGTCCTGAACTCTCTCGCTTGTGAGTTAGTTGGCTTGGATTCTTGGTCAAAAAAGTCGTTTGTTGGTGCGTCCCATGCTGGTAAGACCCTCCTTGCCGACTCTCGCTCTGGTTGACAATCCACCGTTTTTTCCTCCCGAGCTGGTGACCTAGTTCTGAGTGATGAGGGAGGACTGTCCAGATAACTGGTTAACCCCAGGTCCTCCAGTGTGGGAGTGGGGTGATACATTAGTGTCATGTAATCTGGAGGGGCGTACCTGTTGATCGGCTTCACCTGAGGCTGAAATTAATTACAGTATAATAAAATCGTCAAACTCTTTGATAACAAAAGAGAAAATTCGATATGAATAAGAGATTTCCATAAATTAATAAATTTTCATGACTTTTGTAAATTAATTTACCTCTTTACGCACTACTCTCTGCTGAGGCAGCTGTGCATGTTGAGGTTTGTGAGAAGCAGCTGTGCTCATAGTATTTGGATGAGTAGGATGCACTCTCTGCTGAGATTGCTGTGCATGTTGAGGTTTGTGAGAAGCAACTGTGCTCGTAGACTCAGTCCTTGTATATAGATGAGTAGGATGCACTCTTTGTTGCTGGGGAATGCTGTTCCCATTCACATAGTTAGGTCTTGTCTGAGTTTGGTACCCATGTGGGCGAGTAGGTTGCGCATGTTGCGGCTGATATGTGTTGCTGCTAGGTACCACGCCTGTCCTATAATGAGTTTGTTGCTCATGAGAACGATGGACCGGCGCATATTGCGGTCGGTAGGTGGCAGCAGTATTCACATGTGCAGCTCTTTCATTGTATCTGTTTTCATAAGGATAGTTTTGTATGAAATGATGAGGTGCCTGCCTTTCTCTCTGCTGAGACTGATGCTAGAATAAATACAACAGTATTACAGTAAATTTGTTAACAACAAAAATATTTCATATAACATGCACGATTTTATTTGAGGTATAAGAATGAAGAACCCACAAAAATGTTTCTAACTGACCCACTGTTGTCCCACTTTATCGGATCTTTGAGTGGGCGTGGTGGTCAGGGGAGCTGTGTGGCTCGCCTGCTGAACAGGACGCTTCTTAGGCGGCCCAGCCTGTAAAGGGATAAAAGAGTTTTTATTAATAATGTTTATTTGCCGTAATCTTTGGGAAAATAAATGAAAAATCCATAAAGTCTCTTCTCTGTTTACTATTTTTAAAAGATAGCAATATATGCTACAATATATATATATGCTACTTTAATTACATGTATAATTTATACATAATTTATGCAATCTAATCAACGTCTCTCCATTCGTATAATATTTACGCTGGCAAAATAAACTTACTTTTCAGATTTACAATACATGTAATACCGGGAGGTATGTACATAAATAAAAGAAAACTGAGACCTCCTGAGTCTGCCCGGAAGTAGAGGACGGGGCCAAAATGTCCAGTCCCAACCTTTTGTAAAATCTCGAGGCATCTTCCGGGGCAGGGCAGGAAACATCGACTCTCTTCTGAAAAAATAGATTTAAAAGATCAAGAATTGTGCATTAGTGTTTAAATGTAAGTATGTGTATTTATATTATCAAGATATTTGTATACATGTATGTGCATACCCGGTTTTTAATTACTTTATTAAACATGTTCACACATCTTTAATATTGTAATGCAATACAGAAAAAAGTTATACATCCTTATTCTTCGTGCAAATATTTGATTTTTTTTTCATATTTAATTTCAAACTTAGGAGACCTTTTTTTTCCTTTTGAAATTTAACAATAAACTACAACACAAGCGAGGATTTAGATTGGGGGGTGGGGTGGATATGGACCCCTTCCTCGAAATTTTATTATTAAATATACATAATGAATAATTACAAATCGACCCTGGAATCCCCCTTCCCTAGAAAACGTAGACCACTGTTAAGAAATTGGAAAAAGTCATACACGTAAAAGTGTTCAGACCCCCCCCCCTTTCCCAACTCACACACATCACTTTCATTAATCAGATTTTTACGCTTGGTAAAGTAGTTAATGGTTTTTCAGTGATTTGTAAGTAACTTAAAATTATTTATAGATTTTTTATTTTAACCTAGCCCCCAGCCCCTTTCCGGAAAAAAAAATTGATCAATCTGCCTTTGCAACACAACGTCACTCAGGCAACGGTTACCACGACGTCGTCATTGACAAAACCAAACATTGCAACTTAGTGTATGCAAAATACCTCTCCAAAAGAAAATCTCTAGCTATAACACAGTATAGCTTAGCTGTTGACTAAATTCAAATAATAGGATAAATCTCTACTGTCAAAATATTTGCAAATTTGCGAGATTTTTAACCCTGGAATTTGAATATCAGTTTATTTCGCGGAATTTCTTGATGTAAACATAACATGTCGATTAGATAAAAACAATGGAATGAACCAAAAAAATTACAAATTTCATTTAAACTTTGGTTATCTTCCCTTATTAAAGTTATAAAGTTATTTTCCATTGATTTTTAAGGAGGCAAATGGGAGAGGAGAGTGTTTAAAAGCCTAGGGAAATACGTTGGATCTCTAGCTTTTACAGTAAATCGCTTGTTTAGCTATTCTTACAAAGTAACCCACAAAAATAACATGACAAATATTGGCATTACCCTCTTAAGATCGCTTTTATTCATCTTCAAGACTTGACTTGCTCTTTTGACAATAGATATTTGGTAAAATATTCGCTTGACTGAAAACACGTCTTGTCTCTTTGACTTGTGATTCAGAACTGAGCAGTAACTACAACAGACAACGTCAGGCCAAGCAACTACAACGTCATAAACGATGAAGGGCCAATGAAACAAGGTGGTCTATCAGAACCCTATCCCCATCCCCCAAACCCCCCCCCCCCCCAACCCTTTACCACCAAAGAGAGTTACGACAAACCACAGACCGGTATGCTTATTGATCAAGTTCTGCATTTTATATTCTTCGATTCAAATAAACTTTCACCATTCTTGGATCACTGTAACTTACCTCCTCTTAGACCTCTACCTTACAGGTCAATAGTTAATAAAATAAATTCATACAACACCCATTTTCAAACGTTTTCTAAATATTATCATTGTTTACATTGTGGACAAAAATGTCGACTGCTCATTAAAAGGGGGGTCACTCTAAATAAAATAATAAAAATACGTAAGAGTTATCTTTCTTACTACGTGCATGTATGCGAACTACATGTAGCTGCAATAATGTAGCACATCCTCCCCCCTCCCCCATCTCCAAAATAAAAAAAAAATAGATTGAAAAAAATGGAGAAAGCTACATCATGTGGCTTGATTTATTTGAGTGGAACAGAATAACAGAACACAGTCACATATCATTGTATCAAAGGTAAATGGGGGCATTTTTGGTAACAAACTTTAATTCTTTGAATCTTTCAAAAAAGTTCTTTTATGTTATGTTCTACTAAAAAGGGTCTTTATCTAGAATAATAAATTTATTCTATTTTATAATAAACTTCTACAAGTTTTGGTTCGAATCCCACAGTGGGACGCGTAGACTGTCTTTCGGATGAAACCGTATAAACTGAGGTTACAGTAGGCCCCTGGATTCGTATGCATTTCTAAGAATGTTCTTACAATGTAAGTATATGCTTAAAGACTTCTTATGCATACGAACCTGGTGCTCTTTTCTACCATTTTTTTTCTACGACTGGAAAGTAATTTTTTGTCATTATTATTCTATGGGGGTCATTATTCTTCTTTACACCCCCTTAAGTGGATCCAATTTTATAGCCTTGAATTTTACATTAATATGAAGTAAAACATTTTTAACGAATGATCGAGTAAAAAAGTAAAGTCGGTATTGGGTATGATAGAACGATAGTCGAGTACTCGAATATTCGTTGACAGTCCTAAATAAAAGTAGCTGCAGAACTGTAGCTCTCCGAAAAAAATATTTCACAGATCTATCAATATATTTTTCGGAGAGCTACAGTTCTGTGGCTAAATTAAAAAGTACGCCTCTAAGTCTATCCCCTGTGTTTTGTCTACAGCTTCCATAAAAAATGAACTCAGAAATTGTCATTTCTTCTCACTGGAAATTCACTGATTTTTTTTATTTAAAAATATTCCTATTCCGACCTCGTTTGCACCTACGCTAACATGATTTCCATTTCATCAAATGGATGAAACTTCACACTTGGACAAAATAAAATGTTTTTACATATGAAAATGTGTTGATCTATAATCTTTTTTATTTAAAAATATTCCGATTCCGACCTCGTTTGCATCTACGCTAACATGAGTTTCATTTCATCAAATGGATGAAACTTCACACTTGGACAAAATAAAATGTTCTTACATTTGAAAATGTGTTGATCTTTTAATCTTGTACGAATAATATGATGAGGAGAACATTTTCAACGTAATTTTGAATGACCCTCGTACAACCTATCATTGAGTAGTTATTTTTGATTGACGTTTTAATTTAGACCAATTATAAGGTAATTCTTTTGTATTGCTTTGACTACGGATAACGCTGTCTTTTCAGAGGGCTCACGAAAGGGATGGTTACTCCTCCTCGATACCTGATCCCACCTCTGGGTTTATGAAATAATTAACGTTTCCGGCATGTTACATGATTCTAAAGCATTTAGGAATAAAACTGTTCACTAATTGTGATAATGCCAAATCGTACATGACATTATGGAAGGTGTGTTCGATAGTCTGTTGACCCATATCAGGTCATACGGGGCATTCACCTATATGTAATATACCAACAAAACACTTGACACGTTCTTAATCTTGTTTTCATCGAAATACATCGACATGATCTATCACTAACATTTAACATGAAAACAAGTGATAGGAATGACTTGTTTCAAAGATACATTTACAGTACTCCCTCTTGTTATACTGAGTACATAGAAATAAATGACAAGGTACGGTAATTACCTAATCTGGCCCCTTATTCAGATGTACATGTATCTATCAGAACCTAGTTAAAACTGTGACAGTTTGTAGTTAAGAACTTAATTAATTTGATGCTTGTTTTAAAACCAGCACTAATTTTGACTCAAAGCTTACAAAGAGGCCACAATAGGGTCAGAAAGAGGACATTTGCCTTAATTCTCTCAATTCTGGTAGAAATTCGTCAAATTTGAGAAACTCTTTACTTTGGAAAGCATAGACCACAAGTTTGCCTATCTGAGATTTTTACACACAAGATGAATCTTATACTAGTGTATGAAATGCATAAATTTGGTAGATATAAGCAAGCTTGTACTCTATTTTTTCTGAGAAAAAAATTGTGCCGTAAAATAGATTAAAATTCGTATTAAAATGAGAAAATTTTATTTCCTGACCTTCCTTTAAGCTCTGTGTGTCCTTTAATTAGAACCAATACTCATTTTGTGGCAGGGATGATAAGTAGTTTTCATTTTATATATATTTATATATATTGTTGCACCATTCTAAAAGACATCTCAAACCAGGGGTCAAAAAGTGGCCTAACCCTATCTTGTCCTTTGTAAATTAAATGTTGAAACATCTGTAGGAGATGCTAATCTTTCGTTAAAAGAAATGATTTAAAATAAAACTAGGTATGATATACAGCGGCTTAAAAATTAAATATAAGAAGGAATCCTGCATAAGCCGGTTATCTATTTTTTCTGCAACATGTACAGCTGCGACATTAATCCTAGTAACCAGGAAACCATTTTATCGTTTAAATTCCATCATGAAGTATAGAAAATAAGACAATTTCTCATTTAAAATGCACACAAATTGATGAACACGTTTTAAAAGTAATACTTTCAAGCAGACGGACACGTTTCTGATGAGACACTCTGACACAGGCAACATAGATTACATGTATCTGATATATTTAAACTATGCATGCTTCAACCAAAATTATTAATATCAACACACAGCTTTGCACTTAGTTTAGATAATTCAAGGCTATGTCTTTTTACCACATGGAACCCCAGGGATACCATAAGGAACCCCCAGGGACACCATATGCAATCTTCAGAACATTTATTCTAAATTTGGTTTATATGCAGTTGTAAATGACAAAAAATGTTTTTGAAGAGCAAATTAACATTTTAATTGTCCTAATCAGAGAAGTTTTCAAAGTTGAAAATTTTATAAAAAGTAGTATATTTACATAATTAAGCTCAATTACGCAATCAATGTACAGTTTTGAGGAACTCTAATAATATCTTATATGGTGAAAAAAAAATAATGTTGGTTTTGAAGACACTACCCTTTCTTTGTTAAACATCATAATCGATGTGACATGAAGAAAAACACAGATATTCTTTTACGCATGATTTATTTGTTTGAGCACTTTTTGAGGAGCACTATCCGGATATAACATGTAGAAAACAATGCATTCATTTCTCTGACATACATTCATAAATAAGCAATTGCACACAAATATTTATACCACCATTATATAGAATATATTAACGAATTAACAAAAGAAAAGAAAAACTTCTATCAGATAGACATTACATAAAAGTCTGAATCCTCAGCTCTTCTTCAAATCATTAATGTGCCAGGTATTACTTAATAAAAAGCAATGCCTCTCAAAATTCAACATTAAATGGATACTACAAAAAATTATAAAAATTTAGCATCATGAAAAACTTTTCTTCAATACATGTACCGGTAATTATGGTGAAAAACTTTGAAATGTAACAACCAGCATTTTCCAGTGCAACGAAAATCAACCATATTTTACCTATGTATACCACATTATTATCTCATACACATACAGTGAAAATATAAATAATCTCATTGGAAAATGGAATGTACAATATTATGATATTCCATTCTATGAAAGATTTCCATCCATGCACTCTGAATCAGTGTTTGTTTGGCAGCCACTGTATGTAATTTGGACTTTTCACTAATCTCAATATGAAATTGATTGTTTAATTAATATCGCTGTCCTTCACTCAGCTGGTAATGGATTCATAATTTGATTGGTTATTCCTGTTTACTGTTATACCATTTGTTTCATGCTCGATTTTGTTTTGGTGCTTGTATAATTTGGCCTTATTTAAAGGGGGACCTGGAAAAGAAAATATAATGATCATTACAGGAATAAAATTATGATTTTTTTTTCACCTTCAAAAAACAAGACAATCTTGTTTACTTTTAGGAGAAATTTAAAATAAAACTTGTACATACCTATATAACTTAACATAACTGGCAAGAAGATTAATCCATGAGTTGCCCCATACACAACCATAGCTAGATACATTCTGAAATAGAACACTTGGAAGAGTTGGGACTTGGAGAAAGCTAGTACGATTATTCCTCCAAGCTTGGTGAGTGTAATTCCACTCAGAACCTGAAAGGATAAAGAAAACAAGTGAAATGTCATGCTCTTGTCATTTTTCCATATACACAAATTTTGTATAAAAGTTAAAAATTTTTTTAGAACTCTAAGCAAAATAATTACAAATAATTATAGTCAGCTGCATTAAAGTATGAACATGACGGAAAACAAAAAATAATTTATTTCCCTAACGAATTTTGAAAATGATACTTTTCCAATTTCATGACTTACAGAGCTGCCCATGTGTGCTAGAGAATCCCGAGCCCGCTCCACTCTAGTGGGCTGTAAACTGACAGCAAATGCCCGGGTTATGTGGGCACAGAATTCCACAGATATACCAATAGCCTGAAAAAACAAAACAAAAAACAATTATTTCAGAATTAGATACAAAATGTTTCCATATCTACTGGATTTGTTAAGTCTTTAACTTAAGGCTGTTTTTAAGACCCATGATAAACTTTTCATCCACATTTACCATGACTAAGTTGACTAGAGACACAGCATTAAGAGTAATGTCCCACAAGTACATGAATCCCAGGATGTTGACCACTATCATCCCTATGGTGATGAGGATCATGAGGGCTGAGAAGAAGTCGAAGCCCAGGAGGAGGAAGGTGACCACAAAGATGGCACCGATACAGATACACAGGTTCTCAATGGTGTCCTTAACAATGGAGAGATACTGCTCATAGAACACGTACCAAACACTGAAAATAGATGGAAAACATTATGAGTTCCAAAATGCTCACTTTAAAATCATATGTTTACAGTAAAACTTGGTAATAACCAATTCACTAGGACCACTGTATCCGTAATTCGCTATATCCATATAAGAAATACATTAAATTTTAAAGCTGGGGATGAAAGATACATGTATCTTAGCTATATCCGTGAATTCGCAATATCTGTGTTCATACTAAACAAGTTTTACTGTAATTTTTTTTTTACCCCTCTACTACATTAGCACATAAATTTACTGTTTATGTGATTCGCTGCAGCTACAGAATCAATGCATATTACTTCCTATTTTTATGAAAGAAATTCCGACTTGTATATTTAACACCAGTCTCACCTGTATGGGAACACAGTGATTTTGTCGTTCTTAAGCATGGTCCTCAGCGTGTTGGTGATGTTATCTCCTATCTTTCTGGCCATCTTTAATCCACTAATATAATCCTCATTCTCCGTCATTATTGTGTGATAAGTCATGAAATACGTGGCTAAAATTCAATAATTTTTTTTTTAATTTCAATGAAAAAAATGAAGTAGGGCAAACTGACCATGGTTCGGACGGTTCTTGTTTTGCTTACAAGCAATAAGCTGTTGTTCCGAGTGACAGTGGTCTAGTCTTGTACTATCAACTGGAAAGTGTTTTGGAACCTTTCGGGTTTTATCAATTGTCAATATATCACCAAAACACTGAATAACTCTGTTCCAACTAGAAGTTAAATTCATCGAGCGATTTTTACCATGGTTCGAACGTATCTGACCAAGGTTCGGACAGGATAATATACAGTAAACAAATGTTTTTTTTTTTTTTTTAAATAACAGATATGCAATATTTACAGGCTCGTAATAGCAATCTCGAGCCCCCCCCCCCCCCCCCCACTTCTAAAACATAACATTTTACTACTGAAATTTAAAATTATAGATATTCATTAAAAGTCTGTCCCCTTCTTTTGTTGTAGCATTGTTACATCGTAGTGTTTTGGTTATACATTCCGACCTTTGATAAAATTTAAAAGTGAAAGAAAGTGTGACCCCCTTTCGAGTTCGGACCATTTTCCTTGGGGTTGTTCGTTTGCTTCATTTTTTAAATTTTATTTTCGTGTCAAAGTTTTATCAGATAAGTTGTTAATTTATTTCTTCTGATTTCCCTCCCAAACCCTTCAAAATCGATAGTACGTGTCTGATTTCTTTCAAATACTACATATAGAGTCGCATGACATAATAAGAAACCTCCAATAAGATTTTAATCATATATTTCCCATTCTTCATAAAAATCTGTTGGTTTTTTTTAATTTTAAACTAGCCCTCTTTTTCTTTATCTCTCTTTCCTCTTTTTTGTATTCTAGTTTGTCTTTAAAAGTATCAAATGGCGTATGGTGACAAAAGTTTCGTCATATTTGGACTTATGTCGCAGTTTCAATTTCAGTAAGAAATCATCGCCGTAGTCAGCTGTATCGACTCTGATATCTGATAACTACGTGCTGCGAGAACTTCAAGCAACTGACAATCGTTTGAGTTCGTCTGTAATTTGCAATGAAAACACACTGAAAAAATAATATTAAGAAATCCATTTCTATTGATTGATCACCCCTCCCATTTTCTTCGACTGTAACCTCAAATATGTCGAAGGTTTCCTTAAAAAAACGAGACTGAAATTGTGGAATTAAAAAAAAATTAATTGTATTTAAATGTTATTGATTTCGCTAGTTCTTGCTCTCTCGATGCATATTTGTAAGGCCATGTTTCACTCGAAATCACCATTTGTTTCTAATACCACCGCATATTCCAGCAAAGCAAATATAGTTTTGCTTTAGAAGATCTGATTCCTTTGTTTGCAAGTTCGTGTAAGCTTCAATCTTTTCGTCTTCAGTGGAAAGCTTGGGCTTGGCATCGTCTCTTGCTAATTGTACTAAGAGGGATTCATATAGGTTTATGTCTATACCATGTCCCATAACAAGGTAGCGTGTGTTACAAAGTATTCCCCCCCCCTCCTCGAATATACCACGAGGTCCAAGGATTTTGTTTAACACACCCTTAACATTGGCATCGGAAGCAAATTGAAAGTGGGGGGGGGGGGGGGGGGGGGGGGCAATGTGTAAAAAAAAAAACACAGGGGTGGGGGGGGCGAACTTCAGTACCAATTTTTTTTTCCAAACACCACCACTTTCCCAATTTTTACCCAATACTAAGACATATCTGTGGAAAGTGGGGAGGCTAAACCTCCGAAGATATGTTCAATGTCTATACT
The DNA here is from genome assembly GCF_032062105.1 of Saccostrea cuccullata. Lineage (NCBI taxonomy): Eukaryota > Metazoa > Mollusca > Bivalvia > Ostreida > Ostreidae > Saccostrea > Saccostrea cuccullata. Next base: position 52,002 of record NW_026941382.1, read on the forward strand.
AAGTATATATTTGTAAAAAAAAAAAGTTCCCCGGTTCCGACGCCTATGCTTAAGAGCCGATCATTGTCAGGATAACCTTTATCCCTTTTGTAATAAAAAAAATAAAAAGTATCTTTTTTCTGTTTTTTTTTATTACAAGCAATGAGTTTTAAATTATTATACTTCTGGGCTGTCGACAAGTTGTTCGAATTGAAATGCAATTTATTTTTGCTAGGGGTGTTTTCTTCAACTTTCTTCCGCCTTTTGCAGGTTGGCCCTCAGTTAATTTTCGTTCTAAATAAAGAAATGACCAATGCACACGGCGGAGATTAAATCTTTTCTCTGCATGTCAGTGCACGATTTTCATAAACTGCAGTAGCATCAATGCATGTCTTTCTGATTATTGCGTTCATGATTTGAACAAATAATACACTAGTTATCTAGCACCAAAATACATGTAGTACATCTATACCGAGACCATACACACCCTTCATTATGACGTTTTCCATTTTTTATTCTGAACTAGGGATTATTATTTCATTGTATAAGAAATCTACAATTACGAAGTCTACATGTATTAATTAAAGATGTAACCGGCACTTGTTCATTTCTAAACCAATCAAAAGTTCTTTGTGCTATATAGGGATTTGTTTTGAATGCTAGAAATAATAGTATTATAATTAATGAATTGGTTTAAATTTCAATTTATTGAACATCATTTACTTAATCAATAGAATTAATTAATTTTATTATATCAAAAAATTGAAAAGTGCATATAATAATATCATATATGTTTGAGGAGCCCATTCTCATTTTGATCGATTGAAAATACTATACTGTAGTACACGTATGTACATTTAAAAGATATAAATTTTTATATATAGTTACATGAAGTATAATTTTTTTAAAAACAATATTATTATCTATATGCTTTGAATATCAATCACGTAATTTACTCACTCTCTGATATTTTTAATTAAAGGCGATTTAAGTAGCTTTAACTTTGGTTTGCGCAATGTACGAATCATGGTCATCTGGTGTACGAACCTAGGTACATTTAATTATCAGATTTCGAGGAAGATTTCACAACAAAATATAGAAAACAGCTCCTACAATTTTTGACTAATAGGAATGATTAATCACTCAGAACGCAAAAGACATAAATCATACTGGTTTAATAAAGTAGAGTCTCATTCATTTGATTTTACTTGCAAGTGTTTGTTTACTTTTCCCTTAAACTGCTGACGCAAAACAAACTACACATGCCCTACAATCGTAGCGCCACCACCGAGTATTGAGTCACGTGATAAACACGGGGTCTTGACTAAATAAAAAGTCCGATCGCTAAGATTGATATATTTCCGTATTATGCTGATAACCGATTTATTTAACTGAAAAAAATAACGGTAAAGTTGTCCGAACTTAGGTCAATTTTTCTGTATGTCCGAACCATGGTCAGTTTGCCCTATGCCAAATATATGCAAGACTATACAAATTTCTTAACTAAACAGTATACGAAACATTACCTCCAACATCGGTTTTGTTTTTAATAAGGTTAACTCCACTGCCATATGCTGCATGTCCACTGTTAAAAAAAAATCAGCCTTTAGTAAACATTACTGTTGCAAGAACAAATTCATTTATAGCATTATATGGATAAGTCTGAAAAAAGTTCTGCACTGTTCTAAACGAGAAAGTTTGCATGAGATGCTGCATATTCTTCTGACAATGTTAAGGGAATCTTACCCTTTAGCACACTTTGTTCCTGGGTTGTCTTTCAGGAACCATGGCAGGTACTTCATAAAATCTACCTTATTTGGTCTTCCATGTATTGACTTTCCCATTGGACACCCAATACAAGTAGAACTGTTGTCTGGAAAAAAGAAACCAAAGAAATTTATGTTTGTACCTCTTTTCCTTCATGAAGCAAGTAGCTTGATAGAGGTTATGAATGAGAGGGGGTTATAGCTAGGGGATGGGGGGTATAGATTCTACTTACCCATGGAGGGACAGAACCCATGTGTTTTACTGTTTTCTCTGCAGCATGGGGGATCACCTCCGGGGGAGAGCCAACTCAAGTAGTCGTCTAACCAAGAAGAGGTCGGCTGTGCTATCTTTGTGCTGAAATTATTCATTTATGTTTTTGTATTTCATTCAATGTACTCTGTAAAAAATTCTACAACACACTTTTCACTTACAATTTTACAAACACCAAGCCCCATAAATGGATAACTATCTTCCAAAATACATGTTGAGGCACATGTCAAAGTTTTACAAAAAAGGTAGTCTTCTTTTACCATAAGCATTACTTATCATAAAGCAATACTCAAGATTTAAATATTTTAACAAGTGTCACAAAATACATGAAATATATTGAATATTTCTTTTTTTTTCAGAGTTAAAACTTACTAGCTAGGTTGTCCAGAGGCAGTAAATAGTTGACCCACAAGAGAATCCTGTGGACAGCCATTCCCTCCACAGATTGCATTCTGGCCTGACAGCGATTTGTAATCTAGTCCTTCTTCAACCACAAAATATACAGGGGCACCTGTATGTAAGTAGGCACTCAGGTTCTTAAAGTAGTCCAGGACGTATGAATCCTGCAGTAACAGAAATAAATACTGTACATAAAAGTCTCATTGATTAGATAGATGAGAAAATGTACCACATTTAAAATATTATAAAAAATTTAGATCTTTACTCCAATATTAATAACATATAGAGAAGTATTTTCCCTAGATAGTTAGCAAAGGAACAAAATATAAATACAGGTTTTCATAGATCTTCCAACAAATCTTTTTTTTTTGGAAAGGGGGAGGGGTAAATTTCTTAATTGATAGATAATTTGTGAAAGCTAGTCAATAAACGTAACTTTCATAAGATCTAACACATACGTCTGGCATTGAGAGCTTCTGGTCCAATCCAATACCGAGTTTGTGAATAACAGCTCCACTGAGGCAGAAATAAAACGTAAAGATGGTGATCTATAACAGAAACAAGATTTCTAGACATAGAGGCAGCCTGGCAGTCAAAATATATCTGAATGTGAGTTTAAGCAATTTTTTTTTACAATTATAGAAAAATGACTATTTATATAAATTACTACTGCATTATTTTATAATCTGAAAAAAAAAAATGGCCCAGTATGAAATACTTGACTTACATGTATTACCAATTCCCTGACTCTTAAAGGGAACTGTTCTAAACTGTTTATATAAAATCATAAAACCTTTTTACTGAATTGCTGATGTGTATGTTGGATGGGGGTGGGTTGGGGGTAGGGGGGTGCTTACCACTATAGGTCTGACCCACTCCTTCAGTAGAAAGTGAGAGTAGTAATCTTTGACAATTTTATAAAGACATCCTCCCGAGTTTCCATCCAGGGATTTCTGGTTCGACACTTTGATGAAGCAGCACATGTCAAATCTGTTGTCCTGTTTAAATGTATTGCACAATATAAAATCAACCTACATGTAAGTACAAGAACTTTGTTTTTATAAGACATTCATTTCAGTCATGTAAATGCTATACAAAACATAACTAAACCTTAAAAAAGATTTACCAGGTACTTAAATATGGAGAGAAAAATAATGAAGAATAAGAATTTATTAAGAAAAGAGACTTGTGTCTCCTGAATACAGTATATTACAAAAACTTCAATACTTTCTATAACAAGCTTTTCTTTGTATTTGTTTACCTTTTGTCGTTTGGCATCAAGTGTCATGAGAGCAATAAACACAGTGATCTGTAGGAGGAAATCAAAGAGGACAGCCTGGGCCGCATAAAGGGAGAAAACTCTTACGGCAGGCATGTTAGTCAAGGCACCTAGGAATATAAAAGTAAATTTGAAAAATTAACACATTTTTGAAAAAATTTCCACCTTCCTAATCCTAGAGCACATGTACTGGAAATAGCAGAAATTATACTACAGTTAGACTTGTTTATGAAGAACTCACTTATAAGAAAACTTCAATTATTAGAAAATTTTAGATTATTCCTGTTGGAGACTCATTACTTTAATTCTTACATGGGTATGAATTGTCTAGATTATAAGAAATTAAAATTTGGAGTCCCATTTCCTTGATATTAAATGAGTTTTTATTTAAGTACCATCTGCTTCAATGTGCAAGTCAAACAAAACAAACAAACTTCACAAGGTCATCTTATAAGACTAACATTTTAAAACATTAAAAATGAGCCAAAACTGTAATTTGATCTCTTACACGATATTGCATAATACTAGTATATAACTTGAGAAAAAAATCATAAAACTGACATGAAACTCCAACAATTCATTTCCTTCTCAAATTTTAAATGAACGCTTAAAACTATTTAAAGTGTATTAAACAGCTTCCTGTACATTACATAACGAAGCTTTACAAATGTTTAAGCAGGAATATACTGGGTGCAATACCTTACATGTCTCATTTTTAATTATTTTTTAAACAGAAAACCGTGGGTCTAAAAATATCAATTAGGACACGTAAAACTTGTAAAGTTTGGGGTTTATATCAGCCAGGGTTTTTTTTTTTACAAAAGTATTATTTGCAACCTTCTAAACCTAGAATTAACTTCCCAAAATAAGCCCTGCATGATTAGATGAACTATCAGCATTTATTAGATTTCTATTTATAAAGTTTTAATCTATTGACAAATAAAGCTTTTACTAGTTGAAAATATATCCGTAAAAAATATTATTGCTTCAATTCATTTAATTTTACATATTTTTTCCAGTACTAAGTCACTCACCTAAAAAGAAGGCAATGGACTCGGAGAAACTAGATAACATCATGCTGGGGCCAACCTGGCCTAAAATTCTACCAATCTGTTCCTCAATACTTTCATTGGGTCTTCGCTTGTCCCTCTAAAAATTATCAAAATAAAATGTAAATTTTTGGGGGAAATATTCATCAGGAATGTGCACAATACTCATCTGAAGTTGAAACATTAGATTGATAGTAAATTACTTTACCTGAAAAGTCTGCACTAAAATAAATATGTTGTCCACTCCCACTGCCAGCACAAGGAAAGGCACCACCTCTATAATGATGAGGGTAGCCGCAACCCCACAGTAGCTGAACATCCCCAGGGAGGAGGACACAGAGAGGAGGACAATCACGACCCCCGCCAAACCCAGGGTGATCTTAGCATCCATCTGTCAATACACACAATCAAAGCTAAATGCATGAGAATCATGCAAGATTGATGCAAAAACAGTGGTTTAGTTTTTTCATTGTGAGAAAATAAATTGCTGTATTTATTTCATAAAAAGAAAATACCCGAAGCTATGTCCTTGATTAGAAAAATATTACAGTCATAATTTTAAGAAATTATAAATTAACAAACTGTAAAATATTACATCTATGTTTATGCAAAACATCTTTAACAACAATTACAGAACAGTCAAAATTTATATTAGTGGAAAGAATTTTTTGGCAAAGAGCCAAAGGGTTATATATGTGTGTGTATAATGTGTATAAAATTACCATCAGTTTAGGAATAGAAAAGTCCACACAGTCTCTGTATTGGCCCAGTGTAATAGCAATATAACCAAACATGATCAGATAGGAGGCCAGAATTGTCAGAACATCAGAGTTACTTTCTCTGTTAATCTCATCCTCAATGGAACGCTAGAGTGAAAATAATATTCATATTATTATACACGCATTACGTTGATCACAATTCAGTAAATACTGTTATAGGAAAGCTTTTAGAAAGACTATATAAACCTTGCTTCATTATATCTGTTATTCATTTCTGTGAAATCACTCATTTTCGGGGGGGGGGGGGGGGGTTAATTTTTGTTGATTCTGTGGTATGAAGAATCTTATGAATTCATTTACCCTGGGCATGAAATCTTAAAATTTCATACTACATGTACAGGTTTTACAATATCACAAAATCAAATATTCTTGAACCAATATTTTATCCTCATACCCCCAATCTCTTTTCTTTTATCATGTGTGAAAACTAAAACTGGCTATACAACATTTCTTATAACAAGAGGCCCACGGGCCTTATAGGTCACCTGAGCATTATGCAACAACTTTCCAATTATTGAATTTGATTCATGTTTTAAGCCAGATGCTATATGGCATTCACAATTTTGAAAGAGGCACCACTGATCATCATAACAATACACTTAGCAGTTGCTTAGCTTGGTTACTGAATACCCATACGCAGGGTAGGGGAACAAAAATGCATTCCAACTAATCAGTAATATTCAGCAATAAACAGTAGTGCTCCTAACACTGTGTCAAAAACCCCTGACCCTAGGTCCACACATTGCACAAATTTTAAAAAGGCACCCTTAAAATTGCCTATCAAAAAATAAATAAATGTTTTATAAATACAAAGGAGCAGATTTCAAACAATTAATTCATTTTCAGTATATAAGTATAGCCCCCCCCCCCCAACACTGACCCTGGGGCCTTGAAATTCACAATTCTGCAAGATTAGGGCCCTTGCTCATCATAACTATATAGGTAGTTCATCTGCTTCATACCCAGAGACAGAGAAGAAAATTTTCAAAGATTTAATGTATTTTCACTATATAATCAATAGAGCCCCACCCTAACACCAGAACCCCTGACCCTGGGACCAAAAAATTCACAATTTTGATTGAGGCACTCTTGTTCATTATAACTATGCACTTAGTTAGTTTATTTAATACCCAGGAGCAGAGAAGAAAATTTAAAGAATTCATGTATTTTCACTATATAATCAATAGAGCCCCCCCTCCCCCCCTCCTAACACTAGAAGCCTTGACCCTAGGGTCATAAAATTCACAATTTTGGTTGAGGCATTCTTGCTCATCATAACTATGCACTTAGTTAGTTTATTTAATACCTAGGAGCAGAGAAGAAGATTTTTAAAGAATTCATGTATTTTCACTATATAATCAATAGAGCCCCCCCAACACCAGAACCCTTGACCCTGGGGCCATAAAATTCACAATTTTGGTAGAGACACTCTTGCTCATCATAACTATGCACTTAGTTAGTTTATTTAATACCTAGGAGCAGAGAAGAAGATTTTTAAAGAATTCGTGTATTTTCACTATATAATCAATAGAGCCCCCCCCACACACAACAGAACCCTTGACCCTGGGGCCATAAAATTCACAATTTTGGTAGAGACACTCTTGCTCATCATAACTATGCACTTAGTTAGTTTATTTAATACCTAGGAGCAGAGAAGAAGATTTTTAAAGAATTCATGCATTTTCACTAGAGCCCCCCCCCCCCCCAACACCAGAACCCGACCCTGGGGCCATAAAATTCACAATTTTGGTAGAGGCATTCTTGCTCATCATAACTATGCACTTAGTTAGTTTATTTAATACCCAGGGGCAGAGAAGAAGATTTTCAAAGAATTCATGTTTTTCCACTATATACATGTATAATCAATAGAGCCCCACCCTAACACCAGAACCCCTGAACCTGGGGCCATAAAATTCACAATTTTGGTAGAGGCACTCATTCTCATCATAACTATGTACTTAGTTGGTTTATTTAATACCCAGGAGCAGAGAAGAAGATTTTCAAAGAAATAATGCATTTTCACTATATACTTAATATTTAGCCCCGCCCTAGCACTAGAACCCCTGACCCCAGGGCCATGAATTTCACGATTTTGGTAGAGGACTCAATGCTGATTACAATCATGCAAACAGTTTGACTGCTTGATGTCCAGGAGTAAAGAAGAAGATTTTTAAAGATTGCATTAATTTGAATGGTTTTGGCCCCACCCCTCAGGCCCCAGGGGGGCAGGGATCATGAAATTCACAATTTTTGTTCCCCTTCACCCATAGATGCTTTGTGCCAAATTTGGTTGAAATTGGTTCAATGGTTGCAGAGAAGAAGCTGAAAATGTTCAAATGTTAACACATGACGCACGACACACAACACACAACACACGACGCACGACGACGGACGAAAACGGATAGCAATAGGTCACTTGAGTTTACTCAAGTGACCTAAAAACTTACTTCTGAGGAATATGATACAGTCATGTCTGGACTTGAGAATGCCTTCATGTGTTCTATGAATGCCTTCTCCCAAGCTTCTGCCTTCTTATTCTTTTCTTCATCCAAGTGATTATTTACAATAAATGTAATGACAATGGCCTCCGATGAGTTGTGGTTGTCTCCTGCAAAAATAATTTAAGTTCAAATCATAGCAAGAACAGAGAACATACCTGCAAACTGTATACACAGAGTGCATGCAGCAAAACCTTTCTTGAAAAGTTTCCAAGCTATTATGTTGACAAAGCTAACACAGAAGTGTATACCTACCATCAAACCCTCCCAGTGCAATCCATGGGAAGATAGGCTGATCACTCTCTGCTAGACAGCTTATGTTCAGTCCCACAGTGTCCTGTGTTGATGCAGGTGCCCTGAAAGGAATTACAAGTCATGTGTTATCAAGAAAGTTACTCAAATTGTATGTGCATGACATAAGCTTTATACAAACATCTGATGCAAAATGAAATCCAGTTGTAGGCAACTTGCGCTACTTGTACATGCTCATGTTGCATCCCACCCCCCCCCCCCCTCCTCCCCTTAGGCAAAATGAGTTCAAACATTTTGCAAATTTGACCTACTGTAAGCAATATCTTAGATGATCAAGGTAGTCAGCTAACACAAAGAAGCCATATTCATCCATTTTGACTTTATCTATTTCTGTATGGTTGTTTTGGAAGTACTGTAGAATGCTTTGGATGGTACATTTTGTGTTGTCTGGAGACAAGGGCTGAAAACAAATGTCCTCCAAAGTGACTTTTTCCCCGTTGTATTCTGCTGTGATATTCTCAATGGCCAACTGTAGATCTAAAACCTGAAATGTATTTAACAAGTGATTTGCATGTATTCGGTATATTTATAATGTTAAATCACAGATTTTTGTGAGGGGCTTAATATTCTTTGTTTTCAAATTTCAAGGTATGAAGAGTCCCACTTATTTATTTCCACCACATAATACATACTTTCAAAAGTATTAGTATGATCAATTCTTCAACTATTCAAATTAAAATCCCCATATACTAATATATTTTCTTCAAACCACGAAAATTTGACCCCTAGAAAATATGTGATTTTCCAGCAAGTGAGATAAAATTTTGACAATTTCTGGTTAATGTTAGATACAAATCAATCTACATTAAAAAAACAACAACACAGAAATGAATTTTTTGTGAGTATTCCATCTCAAACAATAATGAGAAAATAAAATTGTGGCATTTAAAAAATGGTACTCAGTATGTGGGGCCTTACCAAGTGAAGGAACTCCTTGTCAAAGAGGCTGGTATAGTTGACAACTTCTTCTGAGGGTGGAGGAAGCTTATGTGTGACAACGGTCTTGTTATGGGGACGAGTTATAATTACCTGCTCTGTTCTATAAAAAGGCCTGCAATATACCACACACTAGTTCATTAATTTCCTATTTCCATAAACATTATGTACATAAGTATATATTTTTAGTTAAAGAAGTATTAAGATTGTGTATACTTTAGGTATTAAAATATATGAAATTGAAAATAAAAATCTAGCTATATAGACTTCGTACATGTCCTGTGGTTTAATCTTTTTTACCTAGAAAACCAATTTGTTTTGTTTTTGAGGTTGAACCAGCTAGCTCACAAAATAGGTAAAATTAGGCAACAAACAAACTACATATATCATGTATATATTAACTAAATGATAGAATTTGAAAAAAAATATCTGTCCTCAAATTTAGATATCTATAAAGTTTTGTTTGACAAATTAAGAAAATTTGATCCACGTGGAAATTGACGAAACTATTGTAAATATGTATTACAATAAATCTGAAATATTCTATACTGTACCCAAAATGAGAATCAAAATAGTCCCTCTCTGTCCTTGCCCGGCTGTCTTTGGCTGACCAGAGCTTGACCGGATCAGTGGTCACTCTGAAGACAGCAATACCAGCAGATAAGGCACCAGCTATGGCTAGACCCAACACTATTATTAGAATAGGGTGTCTTGCACAAAATGTACCCCAAGCCCGGAAAAAAGATTCTAATTTGCACTCCGTCCAAGAACCAATTTTCTCTAGGCAGTTGATATCTGCATGTGATACTTTTGGTAAATTTGACATCTGGTCTTGTGATCCATATCTGGCTCTCTTCTTTTTGTCACCATTAACACAGAAAGCTCCTGTATAATCCTCATCATCGCTGTCCAATCGTGAGTAGGTATCCATAACTCCCAAGGAGTTCCGAACCAAGACATTGTAGCAGATGACATAAATATAGAAGAAAAGATTGAAGGCCAGAAATATTATGGCAAAGACAAAGTAGTAGCAATCAATGTGTAGGATTGTACAAGGCTTTGGTTGAGGAGGAATGGGGGGTACTGGAGCACAAGAAGTTTCACAATCCTGACAACTGCACGCTGATCGATTCTTGTACTGCATGTTACAGGGTGTGATGGTGTAGTTCATGGGAACGTATGTTGAATTGTGTGTTGAATTGTCAGCTACTGTGACATTATTATCCCCAATTACAAAATTAATCCCAAATGGAGTGTGGCCATTAGCCGTTGAACCCATGTAGGTGAGCCAGGATTGGGCTGTGCATTGTGCCGCTGGTCTTCCGCAGAAAATGCTGAGAGCTTTCTCATTGGCTGAGGGCATTTGGACATCTTTGCAGGAGTTGTACATTCCTTGAGCATATTCATTTGTCAGATAGTAAGCGACTGCTTTGACGTATGTTCCGTTGTTTCCATCCACTGTTCCGTTGATTCGGAGGAAATCACTCTGACTGGGACCACAGGTAAGATAGCAGTACAGGTTCAGGAAGTTGTTGTAACATGATGGACATCTTAAGAAAAATTGCTGAGGGAGACCCATGTTGGACTGAAGGGTACGTAACTGGGCAACATCACAGCATGTTTCTGTCTGGTTTCCTGGAGAAACACAATAAAACTGCCCAAATGAAAAAAAGGGGGAAACAAAATACTATAACAAACTACTTACAAAACATATGTTTTGAAAGTGTTTTGATAGTATAGCAAATCACATGCAAATGAGCTAACAAAACACTATAACAAGTTACTTTGAAAACACTCTAACAAACTACTAACAAAACGCTTTAACAAAATACTTACGAAACACTCTAACAAACTACTAACAAAACACTGTGTTTTGATAGTATTCCATTAGTATAGAAAATCACATGCAAATGAGGCTAACAAAACACTCTAACAAAATACTAACAAAGCATAAGTAACAAATCATCAATAAACCACTAAATTTGAATTTTTAAAATTATAATTAGCAAATTCACAAGTCTTTGAAAACATCTAAACACAGTCTCATATTGAAACATTACATGTATAAACATCTTGTTTCACAGTATTTTGAATTCCAGGTTTGACATTATTGTTCAATAGACAAAAGCACACCATTCCAACATTAAAAAACACCAAGTTCGATTCATGATCACTCTCTTATATCAATCATTCTCTGCAGTGAAATCCTTTGGTGTAAGAGATATAATTCTCAATCCATTGACCATTTCTCCATTCACATACATTTTCACAGAATTTTCAAGTATAATTATAATTCATTTAACCCTGTGCTTAAAACTGATCTAAGCTGGGTAGTATATGGATTAAAGGTCGATCAATCTTAAAATGAACAAAAACCCAATAAAAACAGGCCATATACACATCCACATTCACAGATTGAAGGTTTAACTGTAGTCCAGTTTAAAAGAACTTTATGTCATGCAATAAATAAATACCTCTGTTATATCCAGATTCATCCTGATTTTGCTTTTTCCAATCAGGGATCAATATATATACTAACACTTTACATGTCCCTTCACCAATCTCTTTGTTTCTCTCTGACCTAGTGCTGGTGGTTTGAAAATTGGCGCAAAACTAGTAACACAGGATATAAATAGATAAGTTGTTCTTGGAAGATTTTACTGCTCTTAGATAAGTCAACCCTTAACATGTCTGTTAATCAAATGAAATGCTAACAAAATATTAATTTGATGCAGACAAGTATAATGAAACACTTTCAAAATGCAATTTCATTCTGCAGAGTGTAATGAAACATTAATAAAACACCAACATTGTAATGAAACATTAACAAAATACCATGCCACCCCATCCTGTAAAGTATAGCATTGATGTTTCGTTAAATGCAACACTTTCAAAACATACTAAGAAAATATAAAAGTATGATTTGGTAGTGTTTTGAAGATATTTTGAAAGTATTTTGTTAGATTTCTTTTTCATTTGGGTGTATTAGGGGAATACTATATAGAAACACAAATTTTTGTGGGGATCAAATTTCGCTGATTTGTTAACTAAAATGGTTTCATGGGCAATAAATTTCGTCCTTTCAAAAGCAACATTATTTGATACATGTATATAGTAATATGATAATTTCATGTGTGATTTAATTTTGTTGACACAGTTTTTGAAAACAAACAAATAAACAAAATTTAATCCACATTACAGTATTTAGCAACTACCTAATAATGGCTTTATAAGCAATGGTAATGTCAATGCTAGAAAAAATTTAATAAGATCATAAATAATTCAATCACATTACGTCTACGTAAAAAATTGCAGTTAACCTTAAAAATGCTTACAAGAGGCACATAGGCAACAGTGTTTGCTTCTCAAGCTTATATATCAATGTAAACCTTTGATCCCTTATTGTTTATTGTGACTTCACTTTATCCCTGCATGGCTTTTGTTACCAGTAATACCATGATACTTTGTGACATTGAGGCCCTGAATTCTTTGAGTTTGAGGCCTGTATAAGATGCCTGTGACATAAATTTTTCACCTGTGACGAGATCTGGACAGTAGGTTTTGAGTATTTTCATGCCCTCTGGGTCCTCCATGACTTTTGAGGGTCCTTGGTACAGACAATTCTGCTTTCCTGCAGTAGTTTCTCCACACTGTCCATACCAGATACACTGCCCACTCTCAGCCTGCAATAATAAAGCTTGCACATGAATGGTCTTGAAACTGCTCTTAAATGCACCATTATTTCTGTGAAGCTGGATTTTTTTTTAAATTTAAATGAATCCACTCAATACAAAATAATATGGATTCAAAAGTTATTTCTACGATACAATGAAACACAAAAATAAGTGAAAAAACAGAATGCAAAGTATATAATGCTCAACATCATAATGAATGAATCTCCCTACTTAGAAAAGTTATTAGGCTTGGGTATCAGATAGAAGACTCATGTATTGTGTATCATGATACTAAATTTGATACCCTGTAACCTTATGAAATAAAATACCCTCTGCTGAAATATGTGTAAAACTCTTGATTAATAGTCTACATGCTAATTACTTCATGGTCTGAGCTCTCGCAATTTGATGTACATCAATGAGCTAATATTTTTCAAAATAAAGTACTCATGTAAAATAACAAGTATTTGTTCACTGGGCATACTTAAATAATTTAGTTACTCAAGTGTTAAGTTAATAATTTTAAAGTTTTTTTTCATTAATTAAATTAGTATACCATTTCTAATTAATAGTACTAAAAAACAAGTACAATTAGTGATGTAGATGTACAGTGTACTAATTGCAACAATTTAGACTTCTCACGTGTATACGAGTTTGAGGTGCTTAACCGTATAACGTTTTGTCATCTACTTCAGATTCACATGGCCAATTAAAAAGTGTGTAGTGGTACTATTGTAAATTTGTAATCTATAAAGTTAGTTACATAGTCTTTTCCAATTTCTGCCTTGAAATTGGCAGCATATAAAATATTGTTTTATAAATGTAAATCAAGTATGGTGCACACAAAACAGGGCTGGCTCTTTAATACTTAAAATATTAAACAACATCTGAGTCTTGACTTCGAATAAAAAAAAACAATACTTTACAATTCTAAAGATTTGCATGTTCTTAAATATCACTTAAGTTAATAATTATTAAGTGTCAAAATCCAAACTTTTAAAACTTCCTTAAACTTTATGTAATAATAAACACTTTGAAATTCCTTTTACATAACATAACCATATAGTATGAACAATGAACATGATGAAAGGTAAATAATGCAGAAATGCAGTCCAGAATATGACCTAATAAACGGGGAACACATATATAATGTGGTACCAATGTTCACATATATACATGATATTCACATGTGACACTGTATTGATAGTTACAAACCCAGATAAATTAAGCTAATCATGAGAAAGTAACATTGCTCAGGTGAACAAAAGCCTGTTGAACTTATTTATAATCTTATCGAAAATATTTGTCTATCTTGACCAGATTATCTGATTAGGTCAATACTTATAATAACGATATTATATATATACATTACATGCATTGAATTTATGGCATAAATTTCTATTGCAAATGAAAGAAAGATTTCCTAAACTCAAATCTATATTGAAAAACATTAATCATATTCTATACTTAAATTTGTACTGCTGATACATGCATGTATTAGTATAACTTGTCAATGAAATGCAATTTTATAGAACCATCTACATCAACATGTCAATTAATTTGGATATTTCACAGAACTTGCAGTGATTCATTTTGCCCTGCGTATTGCGTAATTTACGCATTAAATTCATTAAATACCCACTGGTTTTTGTCCATTGCGTCCCGAATACGCATAAGTGATAACCCGCATAAAATAGAATCGAAGTTTCCAGTTTAATTTCTATTTTTATCGTTCATTTGTTTTTTCGGAACAACTGCAACACGTTTTAGCATACTTCATATTTCATTTGTCTTCTATAAATCATTTAAACAAAAGGCTTAAAGTATAAGATACGGTAAAATTACATTTAACAAGTGTTTTTAATTGTTTGATATGTCGTAATTAACACGCGCTCAGCCGCTGACACAGTATACGAAAGCTGATCATAAACCGTCCCGATTTTTAACAAAGAAAATATTAATAATCAAAGCAAATTATAAGGACAGTAAAAAATCAGTGATCTAACTGTAAAAACATTGCTTTGGAGTTGGAAGACACTTAATTGCCTGGAGGGGTGTTGGGAGATAATTATCAAGTGACCAGCGCACGTGTTTAAAACATTGGCTTCCTTTCATTGGTACGTAGAGAGGGTGTTTATGTTGCAGTGAATTTTCACTGAGTTATTTACAACCTAAAATATTTTTTTATTATTGTATTTAAAAAAAAAGACATTGCTTTGTCTGATTATTACGGAAGGAGTGAACGTCTAAAAATAACATCGGTAATGGCGGCCTACACGGAGAGTCGGGGAGACAATAAACATGCAGCTCAAATTAATTTTAACTTGCTTTTTCATGTAATTATAGTATCAAAAGGTTATGAAAATGACATTTTTAACAAGCATACATGTACTTTCCAACACCGAAGTTTATATTAAAATATGGCGATAAACAAAAGAAGTTACACATGTCTCTATATGTAATAATACGGTATGTACGTATGACAGCCATGTTTCACCTGAAAGAAAAACATATGAAAATCCCATTTTCATGTAAAGTATGCGCTCCTTTCTTACAGAAATTTATTTTAGGAAAAAGTGCGTATTATATTCCGCCAAATACGGTAACTGAAGAAAAAAACTTGGCTTGATATCACATTCATAGTTGTTAAAATTCTGACCCATTGATTTTGAGTTCTGACCCATTGCTTTCTGACAGAGGGGTACACTGTACCCATTCATTCAATTTTCAAAATGAATCACTGAACTTGGAACACAGGATTACCCCTGATATCCGATTCTCATTTATATATCTAAAAAGAAATAGTATAATAAATTTTAATGGTAAACGGTAACCATAGACAGATCTGAATTCTTAGGCAAAGAGTCCTGGCTGCAAGTATAAATATTGATGATACACTGTTCTTCTAAATTCATGAACAATGTTGAAGAGGAATACAATTAACTGGCTATCAGTAATTGATGAAGCAGGGATCCCCATTCTTGTTTAAAAAAAAAATTCCTTCAAAATTTCATGCACAATATATCTTGACTTGCAAAACACCAGGAAATAATTGTTTCCTTTTAGATTAAAAAAAGACAAGGATTAAAATTTCATTGTTTTTCTACTATGCACTTAATATCAATATATTCAATTGGGGAAAAAGATACCTTATCTGAATTGGGAAAGGGACCTTCTAACAGCCCCAGTTATAGAAAATTGACAGCCCTGTGACGAAAGATATATATATGCTGGTAAATAAATTTCATGGTTTTAAACCAGTCATATTTAGTATACGTCCAATAAACATTTTTAAACCATGCTTATCAAAACATCTTACTAGACTGTACAAATCATTGTTGTTTTTATATTTTGTGTGAAAATCTTTCTATTATAACTGTGGAAGTGTGTATAAATCACAGCTTTCTACTACCTTATTTGGACTAGTGGGTTAAGATAACCTTTTGGTTCATTCAGTAGAGCACTGGACTTGCATGCCAGAGGTGAGAGGTCCCAGTTCAATCCCAAGCAGAGGCACTTAAACTAGATAAACTATTTGAGTGTAACTTTTGGTGCCAACATTGGTACCCGGGTATTCTCTGGTGGGTGAAAGTTATTGTCCCTTAAACTTTGCCCCACAGACACTGAAACTCTGAAAGAGATGAGGACATCTCATTTTGATGAGGGGGACAATGTGTTAGCATGTGAATCACAGGTTCCTACTAGCTTAGGCCAGCAGGTCAACCCTTTAGCTCAATTGGTAGAGCACTAAACTGGCATGCCAGAGGCCCTGAGTTCAATCCCAACCAGGGGCACGTACATGTACACTTCTCTGTAATTGTTACACATATTTGAATGTAACGGCAAGTGAAATATGTTTGTGACATTAATTTATATTTGAAATACAGTGGACCCTCATTTATCCGGACACTTTGGTTCCCAGTCAATTTGTCCGGATATGTGAAGCATCCGGATATCTGAATCACCAGTTAAACAAGAGAAAATAACATTTGAAAATTTTGTTCCGATGAAAAATCGTCTGGATACTGAAGCATCCGGATATCTGGCGTCCGGATATCTGAGGGTTCACTGTATTTCAGAAATGAAAACTATAGTTTTCTAAGACAGTTTTATTCAATGTTTTAGTTTTGGCATGTCATGGTCCTCAATATAATTTTATAGTTTTCACTGAGATTTGGGAGGGGCACAATATGCAACCACATCCCAAACGGCCAAATAGACTCGGTCCTTGAGATCATGATAAGAATCTCTGTCAAGAGCCGATTGCCTGCACTTATTATTGTTGTTAGGAATATCATGATATATGTACAACCAAATAAGTACTTTGTTGTTATTTTTTCTGTCCCCTCCTTCTTGTTTCAACCACCTTAGTATTGACCTAACTCCTTGTAAATCTCATTATGGGGTATCGCCAATTCGCCATACACAGAATACTGTAATAATACGACAGTCAACACTGAAGAATAAGACAATTGGAAAAGTTCAAGAATAAAATGTTACTAAATGGTGGTCAAATGAAAGTGTAGGAATACCTACCTTTGTAATCGCAACTCCAGTCCCACAAAGACAAATCACTAAAAACTGAAAATATGCCAACATTTCGAATATTTTGCCCCCAAGAGCAACAGCAGCTTCTAGGTGAGTGACAGCAAACTAAGTGGAAGATAATTGTTTGAACTGAACCTTGGACCTACTGAGGCTAGTTACATAGTAACTCCAAACGCTGATTCAATCATGTCATGAGATGGTCCGACCAACAACCGGTCTTTCAAATTTAAGATTTTAATTTGTTA
Organism: Saccostrea cuccullata; assembly: GCF_032062105.1. Taxonomy (NCBI): domain Eukaryota; kingdom Metazoa; phylum Mollusca; class Bivalvia; order Ostreida; family Ostreidae; genus Saccostrea; species Saccostrea cuccullata. The sequence continues at coordinate 69,737 of NW_026941382.1, forward strand.
CAAAACGACTCTTTCAAAATAGTCTAAAATTTATCTTTTTAAGTATCACTTTAAAATTAATATATTGTGATTATTTTTAAGTCAATATTAGTCTGATTAAATATTTTAAAGCGCTTATATTTTTAATATTACTTTTCTTCGTTTTTTGTAAATAGTATTCCTAAATTTACAGAACAAATATGGCTTACCCGTACGGACAGGTGCGTACTTCGAAGTGAAATAAATGGCAGTGTTTTCGACGGAACAGAGTTAAATTCATCGATAAGCAGATTTGTTTGCTTTTTATGTTATTTTAAATGTGATTGAACACTGCATTTTACATAAGCGTACAGAAAACATTGCCATTTACACCTTTTGGCTGTACTTTAAAATTTGTTGCTGCTGCTGATTCTCAAAGAACACCCCCCTCATGCTTAATGGCAATTTAGACATATGTATAAATGTATTCCTGCTTAAAGAAAGCATGTGTTTTATTTCATTTTTCAACCACCGGTAAAAATCTTCAGGTATTTCCTTGAAAAATTGTTTGATGGAGTATGTATGGTAAAATTATGTGACACTTTGTACCAGGAAGTTCACTTAAACAAGACACAATTGTTAATACTTACAGTACAATACTTAGCTGCATAACTGTAGCTCTCCGAAAAAGTATTTTGACAGACTGGAGAGCTACAGTGCCTCCCATTGAAAAAAACCTATATTTATTGTGCTCAAAAAGTTGCGCTTGGTTATGGATTAATTCTTCCAAATTCTTACCTTAATTCCAAAAAAAATTAGATTTCAAAAAAAATTGTACTCCTCTATCAAGTACTTTCGTAGTTGACATCTACACGAAGCGCATTGGGCCGAATTATCTAGCAAACCAAAAAAGGCTGTATAAATAGACGAAATTTTTGAATGATGATCTCGATTTCAGGGCCAGGAGGGCTATTAACAATTATAAGGAATGTGTTACAGTAAAACTAGTTTAGTACGAACACGGATATAGCGAATTCATGGATATAGCAAAGTTTTTCTCTGTCCCCGCCAAAATTCTTAACAATTCTTTGTAAAATTTTACAGTTATAATGAACTCAGATATAGAGAATTTACGGATATAGCGAACTGATTTTGAGTCCCGTAGAGGTTAAAAATAATGAAATTTATGTTCTTTATAACGATTTTTCAAAAATCTACAAATTAGATACATTGAACTGACTTAATATTTAGTAAGAATTTGCCAGTGAAATTTAATTCATAATAAAACCCTTAGTTAGCCAAGGTATGTTTGTAATAATTGATTCTCTACGATGTTCTGTAGTAATTCTTATAGGATAAAGTGCATATTGCGAATTCGCTAGATACCTTTATACGAATTCGTTATACGGATATAACGAATTACGGATATAGCGAATTAAATCCACAGGTCCCCAGGACTTCGCTATAACCGAGTTTTACTGTATTGTGGAAACGGTGAAAAAATATGTTAGGGACACACAGTTAGTAATATTTTGAGATGATAGTTTTAAAAACATTGAGAAATAAATCGATAAACAGCTCACTTTTTTGTGCACAATAAATATACAGTTTTTTCAATGGGTGGCACTGTAGCTCTCCGGTTTGTCAAAATATTTTTTCTGCAGCTGTACAATACTGTGTTCAGGTTAAAGACTAATTCAGATTGTAAAAGTCAGGTTTACTTCATTTAAAACTTTTTATAGCGAGAGCAACGAGCGTCACTAAGCTGCCTTTGTGAATTCCGCGTCATATGACGTCACAGTCTAGGCTGTGTCCTGTACAATTTGACGTTTGTAGAGGTGGATCAATAATCAAATGTAAGCTTGTGTAGGACTGCACTCCCCCCAACGGTCACAGCGTGAAACATTAGACCTAGCATGATCATGATGATAGTTTACTTTGTTAATCTTGTTTTAGTGAACTGGTACATTTGTATATACTATTTTTCAGGGACCACCAGGAGGAGGATATGGGGCACAGCCTCAGCCAGGATATGGGGCTCCCCCGGGACCAGGGTATGGGGCTCCAGGATTTGGAGGTCAGCCCCCACCCCCGGCTGGATTTGGAGCTGGAGGTTTGTTTATTTTATGATTTATAGAATAAACATGAACATGGTAAACATTTTAAAGTGAGAATGAGCTATTAATGTTGATTTCTTAATGACAATATCCTGTTTTACACAATCTGCTCTTGATGTAAATGTAGTCATAATCATATATAAATATATTTGATTCTAAGTTTATACATTTATAGGTTTTGTTGGTCAGCCTCAGATTGACCCCCAGGTCCAGCAGTGGTTTATGACCGTAGACTCTGACCGCAGTGGACGCATCACTGCACACGAGTTACAGCAGGCTCTGGTGAATGCCAACTGGTCACACTTCAACCCGGAAACCTGTAGATTAATGATAGGTAGGACATGGGTATACCTTGGTGCGGTGTCCACAGTGTTATAAAATATTTCTTTGGAGTTGTAAATTTCTCAAAAATTGAAAAATTGTGAACCAAGAGATAGCGCTTGTAGACATATGTGCAATGTATTTTATTACATGATCAAAATTATGTAGACCATACATGTATGTGTTTGGAATTTGATTGAATATATAAATAAGATTATTGTTCATAAAGAACAACATAGCATCATGAATCATAACAAGTTATTGTAAGAGTTGCTTCCATGTGTCTCAAAACATGTATTTTGTTCATGAATGTCAAACTATCAAATGTGAAAATAAATTTTATTTAATAGGTTTGTTTGACAAAGATATGAGTGGCCAAATTGAACTTCATGAATTCCAGGCCTTATGGAATTATATACAACAATGGAAAGGAGTTTTTGAACAGTTTGATCAAAACAGATCTGGAGCCATAGACTTTAATGAATTGTGTAATGGTTAGTAAATTGAGTTTTTCTTGTATAAATGAATGGTGAACCAAATGAATTACAGAATATGCTGTAAAAATCTTGGCAATGGATGTTTTTCATCTAGTCAAAGAAAGCAGTCTTATCAGATTTCTTACATATGCTCAAAAATACTGTAAAATCACTCATTTTCAGGGGGGTTTAATTTTCGTTGTTTTTGAAGTATGGAGAGACCTGCAAATTTATTACCACCACGAAATGGAAAATTTCATATGCATTACTACTAAACATTGTCCAACCACGAAATCAAATCCCCTCAAACTATAATTTTTTCTTCAAACCTGGAAAATTTGACCTCACGAAAATATGTGATTTCACAGTGTAACAGCATGTATGTTCCTTGTTAGGAGGACAAACTTGCAGATCAAATTGACAGAAGACAACAGTTGGTTTGAAAATGTATGTAGATTTAATTGAATATACCATAGGTCTGTCAACTGCAAACAAAATTAATAAAAAGGAATAATTATTTTTGTATTTCCACAGCATACAGACAAATGGGGTACAACCTAAGCCCCCAGTTTGCTCAGACAGTGGTTGCCAAGTTTGACATCATGGGTCGTAGGAGCCTTACGCTGGATAACTTCATTCAGTCCTGTGTAATGTTGAAGTCGCTGACTGATGCCTTCAGATCCCGGGATCCCTCGGGAACGGGAACAGTCAGGATGGGATACGAGGACTTTATGACTTTAGCTGTTTTTAACAAAGTATAGATAAAAACTAAGGTGTAGGAATTTACTCTTATTATTATTAACCAAATATTTATGATAATTAATTTGTTTCCTTCAAAATCTGTTATTCCGCTTTTTGTTGAAGTTTCCCTTACATTTTAGTCATTTATTTATGACCATCAACTCATGTCCTTCCTTGTTAAATCTTGAATCTTTTGTATTTGAAACATTGTTCTGTAAGTATTGGTTGGCACTGTTACATGTTTCATACTATGTATGAAGATTGTAATTATTATTTAAAAAATAATTTTTTGTTTTTTTCTGCATGATTATGTACAGAAATAATGCACAGGGAAAAACCATCTTCTTCCTTTTTACTTCAAATCAAATGTTAGATGTCAATAGTTGTATCAGAGGAAAGGTTGTTACAATGCAATTTTTAACATTTGATGTTCCACTCTGAAACATCCTTATGGAAAAACATCCTTCTCTTTAGTAGTTAGCCAAAATTAAGATTCCACTGTTTTTTTGCCGGAGTTTCAACTTCCTATAAAGATAGTTATTATCAGACAATGAATAACATTTTTTAACTTTAAGTTTAAGTTAATAAGTGTAACTAAAATATCTTTAATTCTATTTCTATTAACACATATAAAAAATGTATAATGCTTTTGTGCATTTGCATTTGACAGTTATGCTTAGTTGTATTACATAAATATATTAAAATGCCTGTTGAAATTATTATCTTTTTTATTAATTTTACCTCCTTGTAACTTATAGCTATCAAGGTGGGTACTAAATGCTTTTTGTGGCAATATGTAACTTTGTATTATTTTCTGGAAACATTGTGCTGACTACAGTCTAATAAAGTAGACATGTATGGATTTTACAATTATTTCTGTATATTTCATTTTTTTTTTATATGATTATTATTTTTAAAATTTTATAATATGTGTTGTCTATACATGTATTTTACAAAGTTTTCGAACACACAAATCAATTTTTTGAATAGCCCTTTGCTTGATACAATTTATTTTTTTTTCTTTTTAAATTCTGAAACAAATTGATAAGTATTCTGTTTAGGAATCTGTATGATCAGTCAAAATAAGAATATAAATGTAGTAAATCATTTGAAACATGATCTTTTCTTGTGATTTCTTTATTACTTGTTTATACCAAAATACTAATTATCTCCTCGCAACAGAGTTGTAGGTGATATAGTCAGGCAATCTTGTGTGTGTGTGTACATGTTTGCTTGAAGGTATATGTCTTGTGCAAAATGGAAAATGCATAATTTCCATTGGGATCCATGTCAAATGAACTCTTAATTAATTTTATAGATTTTGAGAGAAAATGCTATGCTTAGGGGTGCCCTTGTTGTAAATGATACATTTGTCACAACCTCCTAATTACATCAGTCATGTTGGTAACCATAGTTTACATTTAGGTATATTCATGTACCGTATTATTTGTGGGTGACTGGACAAAGGGAAATAATACCTACTCACTATAAAGTCTTACTGTAGATCACTATATTTTCGCGACACCTTATTTTCGCGAGAGAGTCATTGACTCTTTATTAGCCAGACATAATTTTCACGAATTGTGGTTATTTTTTGATATAATCTTAAGGAATACTATTATACGCGAGAATAAAATTTTCGCGAGCTCACTGTCTCGCGTAATTACGCGAAAATAAAGTTCTCGCGAATAAAAAGTGATTTACAGTATTTTATTGTAGTATTTGATTACAGTGTAAAACAAAAACAATGTAAAGCATGATTATAGATAATCACTTGAAGCATTGCAAAATTGACAGAGGCTATATGTGTATAGACCTTCATAAAGACCTATGTGGCTTACATGTATGTTTTTTTAACAAAATTTTGTGTTCAAACTGCATGTTAAATCAAAGAAACAGTCATGGTGAAACATACGTGTACATGTATATATACTCAAAGCCAAACACCCTTGAGGATCTACATTAGGAATTAGCCTAGAAATTTGGAAAGTTATACCCGACATATGCAGGGATCAATAAATAAGAGAAGATGTGATCTCGTGATTAAACAAAGTAGATGTCATACATGACATCTACTGTTAATTACAGCACACATGTTCTACATGTGTGCTGTAATTAACAGCATTATTTTGAGAGATGGTTATTTTATAGAATGCTGAGAAAATTTGTGGCATGTATTGTTCTAACCATCTCTTATTTAGTAGTTTGATATCCATCTGGTACAATTAATTTTTTCGTAGTGAAGAACACATTCTCTAGTCTCTACACATGTAAAGTAAAATGAATGGTTAGCGGGGATAAATGTTTGTGGATATAGCGGAACTCGCGAATGTTTTTCACACATGAATAAAAATTGGTTAACACTATTATCGATTAAAATGGTACAGGATATTTTGGATCACCCTGTATGTGATCAAGAATATTTGCAAACTGTGGTTCTAGAGAGAGGATACCGGTATATACTCTGAGAGAAAGCTTCTCAGAAGGAAGTGTACATGTAGCTAATCATATTTAAGGACATTAAACAGTCTTACTTCAGCAAAAGAATTTTCGTTGCCCGACCAAATTTTTGGAAATTTAATGCTGTAGGCAGGTTTTTTTTTATTGGCAGATAATGTGCCCAACTGAATAGCAGAGCAATAAATGAAAGGGGGAGAAAGGAGAAAATGAATTATTCCCCTTAACAATATTAGTTTATTGTGGTCAAGAGTCAAGACATTTGTTAGAAGAATTAACCCAAATACACTAATTAGTTAGTGAACACAGAACAAGTGTGTTGAATTATAATTTTTTATTCTTTTAAAAAGAATTGTGCAAAATCTCTTAGGCAGAGTTGTCATTCGTTACTCTCTTGGTGGATGTGTTGATGGAAAAATAGTGAGAATTGTGCGCACATAAATTTGTATTATTAATTCGTTGAAAGGGAGCAAAAATTCAAATATTTTGCATATTAATGATAACATTAATTCAATTACAGGGAAACCCTTTTAATAATGGCGGGGGTTTATTGAATTATCGCATTGTTGTCTTTTTTTTTATTCCGCGCATGAATTAAGTTGCCGATATAATTTATTTTAAAGGAGTCAATAAAAATAAAATGCGCACACAAATTCAGCCTATTTATTAACACTTTCAAAATATCAAAGTGCACAGCAATTTAGACAATGTTAAAGATTTGAAGAGATCGCTTTAAGGAAGTGGATTGGTCAACAAATCCATTTTCTCCACGTAAGACAATGGATGTTTTAGCTGTATAAATTAGTATTCTGTTTAGTGTTTTAAAAAACGCGTTTTAGCTATGATAGTTATATTTGTTTCAAAGATATTCCCGAGTTGTTTTTATTTATTTTGAGGGGAGGGAGGGACGATCCCCTTCCTTTTACCTTGTAGAGAGATATGTATGTATTTATCCACTGGAATCTAATGAGAGATAGCGTAAACACTGCATGAGAAAAAACTTTTTATGATTTTAGAATTTTTCAGTGTATTGTAAAATATTATTAAACTTAGAAAAGTTTGATTAATTTTTAATTATAAATGCATGAATCTACATCTAAAACATATAAAGAAAGGGGAAAACAATGGGGTTTAAATTTAACCAATGAATAAAAACAGTCATTGAAATATGAATGAACCAAGAGGAAATAGATTCCGTACAACCGTACCACCGAAGCGTGACGATTATACCCTTTATTCAAGTTGTCCATTCGAACATTCGTGGGTCTCGTGCCTACTCACCAGCCGATTACAAAAAGAGAGGTGAATTGGAAATAGTGAAAGTAAAATTAACAGGTTATGAAATGTCTCAGCAGATAAAGGTACGTTTAACTTTTTTTTCATGAACTATCAATCTAAAAATACCGCTTTTTACCTAACGAAAATATGCTTATTATTATCGTTGATAGAGATTTGAAAAAAAAAAAATGATTGCGAACATTTTTATATTAAGGGAAACCTTATGATTATTTTCATAATGATTACAACACATGAGTATATGATCGTTTATTTTATTTGGCTTTTTAAATGATCACTTCACGTTGTCTGTCTGTCTGCATATAAGCTCTCTCCTAAAGAATGGGAAAGGATCGTACATTTTGGTCGTGGTTTGCAACGATGTCATGGATACAATACCAAAATATCTATCATAAAAACACGACTGTCATTATGGAGTAAAATATTACTTCAAATTAAACCCCCTAAAAGTCAAATTCATCATCTGCTATTTTTTTAAAATATGTTTTATCTCTAGGTAGTAGGTATAGACCGAGAAAATTAGATCATGAATAACCTGTTCCATCATTGATTTTATTTTACAAGTTGTAAAATAAAAATTCAAAAGAAACTACTTTTACTTGTATCTCTAGGTAGTAGGTATAGACCGAGAAAATTAGATCATGAATAACCTGTTCCATCATTGATTTTATTTTACAAGTTGTAAAATAAAAATTCAAAAGAAACTACTTTTCTTTTCCTGAATCAGGAAAGGAAGTGGAGGGGAGGGGGGTTAATGCGATTGACTCCCGTAAAAAAAAATCGCAATTAAATTCTACTTCGAAACAATTAAAATTACCCCGTTAAAATTTGAAGAAAAAAAAGTAATGAAGGAATAAACATAAATTTATGTCTTTGGAAGGTGGATAAGATACTTGTTAGATAGACATTAAAAATGAGAATATCCAGATTTTTGAACGTCACATACATTGTGCACAAAATATACATGGAGTGACTTACTTAGTTAAAAGTTTTCTCTCTTCTTCTGTCTGCATTGAAATATTTTCAATGTTTTATTATTTTATTCAAGGAATGTCCGCGGACATGTACCACAGGAGTTTGCGTCATAGTACTGGCACTGTTAATCACAGGAATTAACACATTGACAAGGATAACATTAAATCCAGGGGAAACTTTTTCAGGTAAGACTCAGTGGAGTATCTTACATTTTGTACATGTAGTTTCTGAGTTTGTATGCCAATGTTTCTTTTTTAAAATGAGAGAGAGAGAGAGAGAGAGAGAGAGAGAGAGAGAGAGAGATCTCCAAATGTCAATAATCCGGAAATGTTATGCGAACAGATTATAGCTACTTGTAGAAATCTCATGGATTTTTTAGAAAATTACTAAATTATTATGCATTGTTATATTCGCACTGCAAAAACAGAGACTTTGTAAATTTTCTGTAGAGCTTCTTGGGGATTTGACCACAACAGAGACTTTAATTACCTTGGACTACGGAGGGGGGGGGGTGTATGCTGGCTCCAGTCCCCTTCAACTCCGGAAAGTATCTAGACTCAATCCCTTTGTAGATGTAGTAGTGTGTATAATATGCATACTTAATAAATAAGTGTTTTAAATTTAATGTAAATGAATTAAACTACCATAATAGATAAAAATATAAAAAGCTTGATCCGCTCCTTTATATCTTTAGTCCTACCTGTATATAGATAATTAGTTACCTTAGGGCAGTTCAAAGGTTTTGGAGTGTTATTGATTCTTATTGGTAGTTTGGTTGTGAAGTTGGATTTCATTGGTTTTATTCTTATGGTCATTGGTTTTACCGCCAAAAGCCACTGTTACATAGATAAAAAAAAGAAGCATAAACCAGTAAATTCTCAAATCACGGCACCAAAGCAGTGGATACTTCAAATTCTTGCAGTCTTAATTGTTGCTCCAACCCCCCTCCTCTCCCAAAAAAATACCCAAAGCGAAGCAAAACGCATCCAGACAACTTACGGAATGTGTATCTTTGATAGAAAAATAAAGCTTTTGTGATAGATAAAATAAACAAACTTGGTTATACCTATATATATGATATTTTTTCAGATACATCCCTTGAGTTTCCTTGGGTGTTCCAATGTAGTAACTGTTCACGATACATAAATACAACCGTGTGTGCTTCTAATAATGAAACTTTTCTTAGTGAGTGTCATTTGAAGGAGTATAATTGTCTCAACAACAAAAAGTTTCACGTCCTACATGTCGGAAAATGCAAGAAAAATGGTGAGTATATTGACAGGTTGCTATCCGTCTCCCTCCTAAATTTATTGCTATCTGTCTCCCTCCGTCGTCTGAGAATGCCGATGTGTGCTGCGTCAATTTATCCCATTTTCACATAGGGTATTTTCCAAACCATTAGGTCAGTTATAATAATAGACTTTTCTATAGAAATCCTTATGTCATCTATTTTTTCTCTGTGTGTACATTCTGGAACTTGGAATACAGCAAACATTGTACTGTTATACCCATTGAAATCACTTTTTTACTTTGAAAAAAATATTTATCTTTTCCTTGTTGTTTTTTAGCATATTGTTTCATGTGCAGTCTGGTGGTTGGTTTCTACGTAACACGTTTCTTTTGTAGTTAATTGAAGCTAGGTCTGTTGGTTTTGAAGGTTCTATGAAATGAGAACCTCGGTAAGAAAACAGTATTTGTAGTCGATAGTTTGTCAATGGATTACTTAGTTTTCCTCTTATCTATGTTACACTGTCGATCTCCTTTGTCTCAAAGTCAATTCGGCGGTGCTGCTTTAACGCTTTCTATATTCCCAATGATGTATTATTTAATTAAAATGAAAACAATCTAAGCATGCATACGCTTCACGAATAAATATATACACATACCTTTTAAAGTTGAAGAATTTTATAAAGTAATGACGTATATTTCCACTCTTACCCGAGAGTTATTAAACCTTCAGAATAAAATCTTTAATGCTCTTATATTTTTTAAAAAAATTTTTCTGTTTTTTTTTTCATTGTTTGTTACTAAAATTTACCCCCTTTTCCTATTATTTTCTGATCTAAAGGTCATCCAGTATATTTTCAGGTAAAACATGGAAACGTTTACTGCTGACGGAAAGTCAGACTGTCACGAATGAAGACAAACACAGAGTTAAAAGACAGGTAAGTATAATTTTAAATTTAAGGACATACGCAAGGTACCTTACCTACTAATAATTTTTCAAGATATTCTTAATTCAAAACTTATGATACCATAACATGTTCTTAGACAAAAAATCAGCATGCGTTACCAGGGGTTTGAAAAGATATCAAATTTTGAAAACAAGAGGCCCAGGGGCGACATCGCTTACCTGAGCTATTGGCTAGGAAAAAGCACATCAGATCAGAACTGAAAGTTTACGGGGGGGGGGGGGGGAGGTGGCTTGAATTTTACCCCCCCCCCCAGGGGGTCATGATTTGAACAAACTATAATCTACACTACCTGAGGATGATTCCCTATAAATATCACTAAGCATGGCTTTGAAGTACTTGAAAAGAAGATTTTAAAAGGTTTCCTTATATATTCCTATGTAAATTTTTTATCGGCCATTTGGCCCTACCCTCATGATTTGAACAAAGTTGAATCTACACTTCCTGGGGATGAGTTTCATCTTTCCTGTCTCAATGGATCTTGAGAAGATTTTTCCTATATATTCCTATGTAAAACTTTGATCGGCCATTTTGGCCTCACTCTACCCCCGGGGGTCATGATTTGAACAAACTTGAATCTACACTACCTGAGGATGATTCCACATGAGTTTCATCTTTCCTGGCCCAGTGGTTCTTGAAAAGAAGATTTTTATAGATTTTTCCTATATATTCCTATGTAAACTTGGGTTGGCCATTTTGGCCCCACCCTTGCCCTCGGGGGTCATGATTTGAATAAACTTGAATCTACACTACCTGAGGATGATTCCACATGAGTTTCATCTTTCCTGGCCCAGTGGTTCTTGAGAAGAAGATTTTTAAAGATTTTTCCTATATATTCCTATGTAAAACTTTGATCGGCCATTTTGGCCCCACCCTAGCCCTCGGGGGTCATGATTTGAATAAACTTGAATCTACACTACCTGAGGATGATTCCACATGAGTTTCATGTTTCCTGGCCCAGTGGTTCTTGAGAAGAAGATTTTTCAAGATTTCTCCTATATATTCCTATGTAAAACTTTGACCGGCCATTTTGGCCCCACCCTATTCCCGGGGGTCGTGATTTGAACAATCTTGAATCTACACTACCTGAGGATGATTCCACATGAGTTTCATCTTTCCTGGCCCAGTGGTTCTTGCGAAGAAGATTTTTAAAGATTTCTCCTATATATTCCTATGTTAAAACTTTAATCGGCCATTTTGGCCCCACCCTACCCCCGGGGGTCATGATTTGAACAAACTTGAATCTACACTACCTGAGAATGATTCCACATGAGTTTCATCTTTCCTGGCCCAGTGGTTCTTGAGAAGAAGATTTTTTAAAAATGCCATCAATTTTTCTCTAATTCATAATTATCTCCGCTTGGAAAAGGGCTTGGCCCTTCATTTGAACAAATTTGAATCATCTTTACCCAAGGATACTTTGTAGCAAGTTTGGTTGAAATTGGCCCAGTGGTTCGTGAGAAGAAGATGAAAATGTAAAAAGTTTACAATAACGACGACAACGACAGACAACGGACAAATTTTGATCAGAAAAGCTCACTTGAGCCTTTGGCTCAGGTGAGCTAAAATTCATTAATCAAAGAAAAATGTACAAAAATTACAAACATAAATTCCAGATTTTTTTTCATCAAAAATGTTTTAGAAGAGGTATACAAATCCATATATAGACATAAAAAATATTGCACACAGGTCCTTCGTTTAGTGGAACTCTTCAACTCCAGGGAATAAAGTTCAAAGTACGTTGCGTATGACCTTAAACAATAAAATGCTCTCATTGGTTATAACTTGAGAATTAATGTTGCGGTTGTTGAAGAAAAAATACAGAACTCACGTATGCAGACACATTTTAATTCCCATGCAAACGAAAATAACTTGGTATGATTTTTACATGTATCTCAGCTAATCAGAGAACTAGGCATTATATTCATTTTTTGATATAACGTAATAACATAATTAGGGAACATCATAACCAAAACCACATGCAAAAAACTTAAATATTAACTAAGCCACCTATGATTCTGCGTCCCTGCTTTTTGTCGTCCATAGCTGAAAACAATATTAACCATTCCAAAATATTTAAATATCATGAACAGAGGGATATATATATTTTTGGATTTTCATTCGAGCAACGGAAAGTTCCATTGTTTTTGGAATGGATGTTTTCAATTTTTCAAAAATAAGGGAAATATATAATCCCAAAAGTACTGTTTTGGTAGTAATATTTGAACAAAACTTGATGTGTACCGGTATATAGTTATGTTTTGGAATTTACAAATTTATAAAGAGAAAAATACCTTTGTGCAAAATCCCGTTGCTTCCTTGGATACGGCCGTACATGCCAAGGCAATAGTGAGAATGCAGTTGCCTTTTAAGGACAGATGATACAAATAAAACTATGGATACCTGGATTAGTAAATATCTTTTGATCTACTTTGCTTGTAAATGATTGCAAATAAATCTGAACTAGTGTTAATTGTAACGGGGACCGTTACAGATGTTCCCCAAACACTCCCCAACTCCATTTTTGTGCCTTATTCCAGTAAGACATTTTTAAGAATATGAACAGTATCGAAGGAATTCATCAAAGAATTATAAAAGCTACAATAATATCAACTATATGTCATTTAACGCATTGTACGCGCGCGCAAGTGCATGCACATGCAAGATGATCATGGCATGTTGTCTAAACCATTAACTTATCTATATATCGTGAGAATAAAAAAAAATCTCCAACAACTACCACTACAAAAAGAAGCCTTGACCACTACTACTACTACTGAAGCACCAACAACTACCACAAGCACTGAAAGTCCAACCACTACAACAACTACACAGGCACCAACAACTACCACTACAGAAGCCTTGACCACAACAACTACTACTACTGAAGCACCAACAACTACCACAAGCACTGAAAGTCCAACCACTACAACAACTACACAGGCACCAACAACTACCACTACAGAAGCCTTGACCACAACAACTACTACTACTGAAGCACCAACAACTACCACAAGCACTGAAAGTCCAACCACTACAACAACTACACAGGCACCAACAACTACCACTACAGAAGCCTTGAACACAACAACTACTACTACTGAAGCACCAACAACTACCACAACCACTGAAAGTCCAACCACTACAACAACTACACAGGCACCAACAACTACCACTACAGAAGCCTTGACCACACAACAACTACTACTACTGAAGCACCAACAACTACCACAAGCACTGAAAGTCCAACCACTACAACAACTACACAGGCACCAACAACTACCACTACAGAAGCCTTGACCACAACAACTACTACTACTGAAGCACCAACAACTACCACAAGCACTGAAAGTCCAACCACTACAACAACTACACAGGCACCAACAACTACCACTACAGAAGCCTTGACCACAACAACTACTACTACTGAAGCACCAACAACTACCACAAGCACTGAAAGTCCAACCACTACAACAACTACACAGGCACCAACAACTACCACTACAGAAGCCTTGACCACAACAACTACTACTACTGAAGCACCAACAACTACCACAACCACTGAAAGTCCAACCACTACAACAACTACACAGGCACCAACAACTACCACTACAGAAGCCTTGACCACAACAACTACTACTACTGAAGCACCAACAACTACCACAAGCACTGAAAGTCCAACCACTACAACAACTACACAGGCACCAACAACTACCACTACAGAAGCCTTGACCACAACAACTACTACTACTGAAGCACCAACAACTACCACAAGCACTGAAAGTCCAACCACTACAACAACTACACAGGCACCAACAACTACCACTACAGAAGCCTTGACCACAACAACTACTACTACTGAAGCACCAACAACTACCACAAGCACTGAAAGTCCAACCACTACAACAACTACACAGGCACCAACAACTACCACTACAGAAGCCTTGACCACTACTACTACTACTGAAGCACCAACAACAACCACAAGCACTGAAAGTCCAACCACTACAACAACTACACAGGCACCAACAACTACCACTACAGAAGCCTTGACCACAACAACTACTACTACTGAAGCACCAACAACTACCACAACCACTGAAAGTCCAACCACTACAACAACTACACAGGCACCAACAACTAAACGTTTACTGAATTTTACTAAATGTTTAAACGCACAGCAGTAAACGAAATGGCTGTTTAAACAGGAAAATTCTATGTGTTGAATTTTTATGGCTACTTACTCATGAAACACTAATTTAATAAACCATTCTTTCACTTTAATGTAAGTATGAGTTGTCATTACTGTTTATTTGTTGGTTTTTATGACGAAAGAGTATGAAGTGTCAAAAACTGAAACGAGATAGTGATCTAAAAATATAATACGATAACATTGAGGGTTCCGGTTTACGTTCAGTTTTTCAAAGTTCTGTATTCCACATAATACCGTTATAAGCATGATACTTTTATTTTTCTTATAATGAAAAGCAACAACAAAGGTTATTTATTTTAGAACATATACTTGGAAAAATGAAATCGGAAACGGAACTATACGTTATTGCACTAGTTCGACCAAAAAACAAACACTGGAAGCACAACTGAACAACATGAAAATCCAAAGCGCTTACTAACAACTAACCACAACTACCACTAGCACTTTTATACTACTACTGAAGCACCAACAACTACCACAAGCACTGAAAGTCCAACCACTACAACAATACAAGGCACCAACAACTACCACTTTAATAATTTACTGAAGCACCAATGTAACTACCACAAGCCACTGAATGTTTACAATTTAACTACAGAAGCCTTGACAAAACAAATACTACTACTGAAGCAGCCTTGAAAAATTTACTGTTTGAAGCACCAACAACTACCACAAGTTAAACAACAGCACCAAGGAACTACCACTAAGAATGAACTTAAACTACTTCTTTGAAGCACCAATATAACCACAACAACTTACCACTTCAACTGTTAGTTTAATATGCACCAACAACTACCAAAACAACTTACTACTGAAGTATATACAACGATAAAAGTCCAACCACTACAACAACTACACAGGCACCAACAACTACCTGTACTGAAGCCTTGATTACTACTACTACTACTACTGAAGCACCAACAACTACCACAAGCACTGAAAGTCCAACCACTACAACAACTACACAGGCACCAACAACTACCACTACAGAAGCCTTGACCACTACTACTACTACTACTGAAGCACCAACAACTACCACAAGCACTGAAAGTCCAACCACTACAACAACTACACAGGCACCAACAACTACCACTACAGAAGCCTTGACCACAACAACTACTACTACTGAAGCACCAACAACTACACAGGCACCAACAACTACCACTACAGAAGCCTTGACCACTACAACAACTACACAGGCACCAACAACTACCACTACAGAAGCCTTGACCACAACAACTACTACTACTGAAGCACCAACAACTACCACAAGCACTGAAAGTCCAACCACTACAACAACTACACAGGCACCAACAACTACCACTACAGAAGCCTTGACCACTACTACTTCTACTGAAGCACCAACAACTACCACAAGCACTGAAAAAACTAAGAAGAATAACCAACAACTACTACAGAAGCCACTACTACTACTACTGAAGCACCAACAACACACAGTGTGCACTGAAAGTCCAAACTACAACAATAGGCACCAACAACTACCACTACAGAAGCCTTGACCACTACAACTACTACTGAAGCACCAACAACTACCACAAGCACTGAAAGTCCAACCACTACAACAACTACACAGGCACCAACAACTACCACTACAGAAGCCTTGACCACAACAACTACTACTACTGAAGCACCAACAACTACCACAAGCACTGAAAGTCCAACCACTACAACAACTACACAGGCACCAACAACTACCACTACAGAAGCCTTGACCACAACAACTACTACTACTGAAGCACCAACAACTACCACAACCACTGAAAGTCCAACCACTACAACAACTACACAGGCACCAACAACTACCACTACAGAAGCCTTGACCACAACAACTACTACTACTGAAGCACCAACAACTACCACAAGCACTGAAAGTCCAACCACTACAACAACTACACAGGCACCAACAACTACCACTACAGAAGCCTTGACCACAACAACTACTACTACTGAAGCACCAACAACTACCACAACCACTGAAAGTCCAACCACTACAACAACTACACAGGCACCAACAACTACCACTACAGAAGCCTTGACCACAACAACTACTACTACTGAAGCACCAACAACTACCACAAGCACTGAAAGTCCAACCACTACAACAACTACACAGGCACCAACAACTACCACTACAGAAGCCTTGACCACAACAACTACTACTACTGAAGCACCAACAACTACCACAACCACTGAAAGTCCAACCACTACAACAACTACACAGGTAAGGGTGAAACACTGAATTTTGTAAATGTTTAAACAACACCACAGTAAACGAAATGGTACGTTTAAACAGGAGAATTCTATGTGTTGAATTTTTATGGCTACTTACTCATGAAACACTAATTTAATAAACCATTCTTTCACTTTAATGTAAGTATGAGTTGTCATTACTGTTTATTTGTTGGTTTTTATGACGAAAGAGTATGAAGTGTCAAAAACTGAAACGAGATAGTGACTAAAAATATAATACGATAACATTGACGGTTTACGTTCAGTTTTTCAAAGTTCTGTATTCCACATAATACCGTTATAAGCATGATACTTTTATTTTTCTTATAATGAAAAGCAACAACAAAGGTTATTTATTTTAGAACATATACTTGGAAAAATGAAATGATACATTGCTAGTTTTCACTACTCGGAAATCGGAATTAAATACGTTAGACAATATTGGTTTCTAGATAGTTTTGTTTAATACCATGTTTCCGGTACTAATTATAACAGAAAAAAATGTTTGTACTTTGAAACAGACACAGAGTGTGTTTTCCTTGGAAAATATGAAATAAAACAACTTCTTTGGATGATAGACTTTTTTTTCTCATAGACATTGATATTAACCTTCGTGTAAACATTTACTCAATTTGTAAACACTGAAGCACCAACTACATTTAACAACTACGAAATGTACCACGCACTGAAAGTCCAACCACTACAACAACTACACAGGCACCAACAACTACCACTACAGAAGCCTTGACCACAACAACTACTACTACTGAAGCACCAACAACTACCACAACCACTGAAAGTCCAACCACTACAACAACTACACAGGCACCAACAACTACCACTACAGAAGCCTTGACCACAACAACTACTACTACTGAAGCACCAACAACTACCACAACCACTGAAAGTCCAACCACTACAACAACTACACAGGCACCAACAACTACCACTACAGAAGCCTTGACCACAACAACTACTACTACTGAAGCACCAACAACTACCACAACCACTGAAAGTCCAACCACTACAACAACTACACAGGCACCAACAACTACCACTACAGAAGCCTTGACCACAACAACTACTACTACTGAAGCACCAACAACTACCACAACCACTGAAAGTCCAACCACTACAACAACTACACAGGCACCAACAACTACCACTACAGAAGCCTTGACCACAACAACTACTACTACTGAAGCACCAACAACTACCACAAGCACTGAAAGTCCAACCACTACAACAACTACACAGGCACCAACAACTACCACTACAGAAGCCTTGACCACAACAACTACTACTACTGAAGCACCAACAACTACCACAAGCACTGAAAGTCCAACCACTACAACAACTACACAGGCACCAACAACTACCACTACAGAAGCCTTGACCACAACAACTACTACTACTGAAGCACCAACAACTACCACAAGCACTGAAAGTCCAACCACTACAACAACTACACAGGCACCAACAACTACCACTACAGAAGCCTTGACCACAACAACTACTACTACTGAAGCACCAACAACTACCACAACCACTGAAAGTCCAACCACTACAACAACTACACAGGCACCAACAACTACCACTACAGAAGCCTTGACCACAACAACTACTACTACTGAAGCACCAACAACTACCACAACCACTGAAAGTCCAACCACTACAACAACTACACAGGCACCAACAACTACCACTACAGAAGCCTTGACCACAACAACTACTACTACTGAAGCACCAACAACTACCACAACCACTGAAAGTCCAACCACTACAACAACTACACAGGTAAGGGTGAAACGTTTACTGAATTTTGTAAATGTTTAAACGCACAGCAGTAAACGAAATGGTACCGTTTAAACAGGAGAATTCTATGTGTTGAATTTTTATGGCTACTTACTCATGAAACACTAATTTAATAAACCATTCTTTCACTTTAATGTAAGTATGAGTTGTCATTACTGTTTATTTGTTGGTTTTTATGACGAAAGAGTATGAAGTGTCAAAAACTGAAACGAGATAGTGATATAAAAATATAATACGATAACATTGAGGGTTCCGGTTTACGTTCAATTTTTCAAAGTTCTGTATTCCACATTATACCGTTATAAGCATGATACTTTTATTTTTCTTATAATGAAAAGCAACAACAAAGGTTATTTATTTTAGAACATATACTTGGAAAAATGAAATGATACATTGCTAGTTTTCACTACTCGGAAATCGGAATTAAATACGTTAGACAATATTGGTCTCTAGATAGTTTTGTTTAATATCACGTTTTCGGTACCGATTATAACAGAAAAAATGTTTGTACTTTGAAACAGACACAGAGTGTGTTTTCCTTGGAAAATATGAAATAAAACAACTTCTTTGGATGATAGACTTTTTTTTCTTATAGACATTGATATTAACCTTCGTGTAAACGTTTACTCAATTTGTAAACGTTCAGAGCATTTAATCGAAATGTCGCCGTTTACACGTGTAATCGTTTCGCCCTTATACACAGGCACCAACAAGTACCACTACAGAAGCCTTGACCACAACTACTACTACTACTGAAGCACCAACAACTACCACAACCACTGAAAGTCCAACCACTACAACAACTACACAGGCACCAACAACTACCACTACAGAAGCCTTGACCACAACAACTACTACTACTGAAGCACCAACAACTACCACAAGCACTGAAAGTCCAACCACTACAACAACTACACAGGCACCAACAACTACCACTACAGAAGCCTTGACCACAACAACTACTACTACTGAAGCACCAACAACTACCACAAGCACTGAAAGTCCAACCACTACAACAACTACACAGGCACCAACAACTACCACTACAGAAGCCTTGACCACAACAACTACTACTACTGAAGCACCAACAACTACCACAACCACTGAAAGTCCAACCACTACAACAACTACACAGGCACCAACAACTACCACTACAGAAGCCTTGACCACAACAACTACTACTACTGAAGCACCAACAACTACCACAAGCACTGAAAGTCCAACCACTACAACAACTACACAGGCACCAACAACTACCACTACAGAAGCCTTGACCACAACAACTACTACTACTGAAGCACCAACAACTACCACAACCACTGAAAGTCCAACCACTACAACAACTACACAGGCACCAACAACTACCAGCACTGAAAGTCCAACCACTACAACAACTACACAGGCACCAACCTACTACAGAAGCCTTGACCACAACAACTACTACTACTGAAGCACCAACAACTACCACAACCACTGAAAGTCCAACCACTACAACAACTACACAGGCACCAACAACTACCACTACAGAAGCCTTGACCACAACAACTACTACTACTGAAGCACCAACAACTACCACAAGCACTGAAAGTCCAACCACTACAACAACTACACAGGCACCAACAACTACCACTACAGAAGCCTTGACCACAACAACTACTACTACTGAAGCACCAACAACTACCACAAGCACTGAAAGTCCAACCACTACAACAACTACACAGGCACCAACAACTACCACTACAGAAGCCTTGACCACAACAACTACTACTACTGAAGCACCAACAACTACCACAAGCACTGAAAGTCCAACCACTACAACAACTACACAGGCACCAACAACTACCACTACAGAAGCCTTGACCACAACAACTACTACTACTGAAGCACCAACAACTACCACAAGCACTGAAAGTCCAACCACTACAACAACTACACAGGCACCAACAACTACCACTACAGAAGCCTTGACCACAACAACTACTACTACTGAAGCACCAACAACTACCACAAGCACTGAAAGTCCAACCACTACAACAACTACACAGGCACCAACAACTACCACTACAGAAGCCTTGACCACAACAACTACTACTACTGAAGCACCAACAACTACCACAAGCACTGAAAGTCCAACCACTACAACAACTACACAGGCACCAACAACTACCACTACAGAAGCCTTGACCACAACAACTACTACTACTGAAGCACCAACAACTACCACAAGCACTGAAAGTCCAACCACTACAACAACTACACAGGCACCAACAACTACCACTACAGAAGCCTTGACCACAACAACTACTACTACTGAAGCACCAACAACTACCACAAGCACTGAAAGTCCAACCACTACAACAACTACACAGGCACCAACAACTACCACTACAGAAGCCTTGACCACAACTACTACTACTACTGAAGCACCAACAACTACCACAAGCACTGAAAGTCCAACCACTACAACAACTACACAGGCACCAACAACTACCACTACAGAAGCCTTGACCACAACTACTACTACTACTGAAGCACCAACAACTACCACAAGCACTGAAAGTCCAACCACTACAACAACTACACAGGCACCAACAACTACCACTACAGAAGCCTTGACCACTACTACTACTACTGAAGCACCAACAACTACCACAAGCACTGAAAGTCCAACCACTACAACAACTACACAGGCACCAACAACTACCACTACAGAAGCCTTGACCACAACTACTACTACTACTGAAGCACCAACAACTACCACAAGCACTGAAAGTCCAACCACTACAACAACTACACAGGCACCAACAACTACCACTACAGAAGCCTTGACCACAACTACTACTACTACTGAAGCACCAACAACTACCACAAGCACTGAAAGTCCAACCACTACAACAACTACACAGGCACCAACAACTACCACAAGCACTGAAAGTCCAACCACTACAACAACTACACAGGCACCAACAACTACCAACACTACTACTACTGAAGCACCAACAACTACCACAAGCACTGAAAGTCCAACCACTACAACAACTGACTGAATTTTGTAAATGTTTAAACAAACAGCAGTAAACGAAATGGTACTGTTTAAACGGGAAAATTCTATGTGTTTAATTTTTATGGCTACTTACTCATGAAACACTAATTTAATAAACCATTCTTTCACTTTAATGTAAGTATGAGTTGTCATTACTGTTTATTTGTTGGTTTTTATGATGAAAGAGTATGAAGTGTCAAAAACTGAAACGAGATAGTGATCTAAAAATATAATACGATAACATTGAGGGTTCCGGTTTACGTTCAGTTTTTCAAAGTTCTGTATTCCACATAATACCGTTATAAGCATGATACTTTTATTTTTCTTATAATGAAAAGCAACAACAAAGGTTATTTATTTTAGAACATATACTTGGAAAAATGAAATGATACATTGCTAGTTTTCACTACTCGGAAATCGGAATTAAATACGTTAGACAATATTGGTTTCTAGATAGTTTTGTTTAATACCATGTTTCCGGTACTAATTATAACAGAAAAAAATGTTTGTACTTTGAAACAGACACAGAGTGTGTTTTCCTTGGAAAATATGAAATAAAACAACTTGTTTGGATGATAGATTTTTTTTCTTATAGACATTGATATTAACCTTCGTGTAAACGTTTACTCAATTTGTAAACGTTCAGAGCATTTAATCGAAATGTCGCCGTTTACACGTGTAATTGTTTCGCCCTTATACACAGGCACCAACAACTACCACTACAGAAGCCTTGACCACAACTACTACTACTACTGAAGCACCAACAACTACCACAAGCACTGAAAGTCCAACCACTACAACAACTACACAGGCACCAACAACTACCACTACAGAAGCCTTGACCACAACAACTACTACTACTGAAGCACCAACAACTACCACAAGCACTGAAAGTCCAACCACTACAACAACTACACAGGCACCAACAACTACCACTACAGAAGCCTTGACCACAACAACTACTACTACTGAAGCACCAACAACTACCACAAGCACTGAAAGTCCAACCACTACAACAACTACACAGGCACCAACAACTACCACTACAGAAGCCTTGACCACAACAACTACTACTACTGAAGCACCAACAACTACCACAAGCACTGAAAGTCCAACCACTACAACAACTACACAGGCACCAACAACTACCACTACAGAAGCCTTGACCACAACAACTACTACTACTGAAGCACCAACAACTACCACAAGCACTGAAAGTCCAACCACTACAACAACTACACAGGCACCAACAACTACCACTACAGAAGCCTTGACCACAACAACTACTACTACTGAAGCACCAACAACTACCACAAGCACTGAAAGTCCAACCACTACAACAACTACACAGGCACCAACAACTACCACTACAGAAGCCTTGACCACAACTACTACTACTACTGAAGCACCAACAACTACCACAAGCACTGAAAGTCCAACCACTACAACAACTACACAGGCACCAACAACTACCACTACAGAAGCCTTGACCACAACTACTACTACTACTGAAGCACCAACAACTACCACAAGCACTGAAAGTCCAACCACTACAACAACTACACAGGCACCAACAACTACCACTACAGAAGCCTTGACCACAACTACTACTACTACTGAAGCACCAACAACTACCACAAGCACTGAAAGTCCAACCACTACAACAACTACACAGGCACCAACAACTACCACTACAGAAGCCTTGACCACAACTACTACTACTACTGAAGCACCAACAACTACCACAAGCACTGAAAGTCCAACCACTACAACAACTACACAGGCACCAACAACTACCACTACAGAAGCCTTGACCACTACTACTACTACTGAAGCACCAACAACTACCACAAGCACTGAAAGTCCAACCACTACAACAACTACACAGGCACCAACAACTACAACTACAGAAGCCTTGACCACTACTACTACTACTGAAGCACCAACAACTACCACAAGCACTGAAAGTCCAACCACTACAACAACTACACAGGCACCAACAACTACCACTACAGAAGCCTTGACCACTACTACTACTACTGAAGCACCAACAACTACCACAAGCACTGAAAGTCCAACCACTACAACAACTACACAGGCACCAACAACTACCACTACAGAAGCCTTGACCACTACTACTACTACTGAAGCACCAACAACTACCACAAGCACTGAAAGTCCAACCACTACAACAACTACACAGGCACCAACAACTACCACTACAGAAGCCTTGACCACTACTACTACTACTGAAGCACCAACAACTACCACAAGCACTGAAAGTCCAACCACTACAACAACTACACAGGCACCAACAACTACCACTACAGAAGCCTTGACCACTACTACTACTACTGAAGCACCAACAACTACCACAAGCACTGAAAGTCCAACCACTACAACAACTACACAGGCACCAACAACTACCACTACAGAAGCCTTGACCACTACTACTACTACTACTGAAGCACCAACAACTACCACAAGCACTGAAAGTCCAACCACTACAACAACTACACAGGCACCAACAACTACCACTACAGAAGCCTTGACCACTACTACTACTACTGAAGCACCAACAACTACCACAAGCACTGAAAGTCCAACCACTACAACAACTACACAGGCACCAACAACTACCACTACAGAAGCCTTGACCACTACTACTACTACTGAAGCACCAACAACTACCACAAGCACTGAAAGTCCAACCACTACAACAACTACACAGGCACCAACAACTACCACTACAGAAGCCTTGACCACTACTACTACTACTGAAGCACCAACAACTACCACAAGCACTGAAAGTCCAACCACTACAACAACTACACAGGCACCAACAACTACCACTACAGAAGCCTTGACCACTACTACTACTACTGAAGCACCAACAACTACCACAAGCACTGAAAGTCCAACCACTACAACAACTACACAGGCACCAACAACTACTACCACTACAGAAGCCTTGACCACTACTACTACTACTGAAGCACCAACAACTACCACAAGCACTGAAAGTCCAACCACTACAACAACTACACAGGCACCAACAACTACCACTACAGAAGCCTTGACCACTACTACTACTACTGAAGCACCAACAACTACCACAAGCACTGAAAGTCCAACCACTACAACAACTACACAGGCACCAACAACTACCACTACAGAAGCCTTGACCACTACTACTACTACTGAAGCACCAACAACTACCACAAGCACTGAAAGTCCAACCACTACAACAACTACACAGGCACCAACAACTACCACTACAGAAGCCTTGACCACTACTACTACTACTGAAGCACCAACAACTACCACAAGCACTGAAAGTCCAACCACTACAACAACTACACAGGCACCAACAACTACCACTACAGAAGCCTTGACCACTACTACTACTACTGAAGCACCAACAACTACCACAAGCACTGAAAGTCCAACCACTACAACAACTACACAGGCACCAACAACTACCACTACAGAAGCCTTGACCACTACTACTACTACTGAAGCACCAACAACTACCACAAGCACTGAAAGTCCAACCACTACAACAACTACACAGGCACCAACAACTACCACTACAGAAGCCTTGACCACTACTACTACTACTGAAGCACCAACAACTACCACAAGCACTGAAAGTCCAACCACTACAACAACTACACAGGCACCAACAACTACCACTACAGAAGCCTTGACCACTACTACTACTACTGAAGCACCAACAACTACCACAAGCACTGAAAGTCCAACCACTACAACAACTACACAGGCACCAACAACTACCACTACAGAAGCCTTGACCACTACTACTACTACTGAAGCACCAACAACTACCACAAGCACTGAAAGTCCAACCACTACAACAACTACACAGGCACCAACAACTACCACTACAGAAGCCTTGACCACTACTACTACTACTGAAGCACCAACAACTACCACAAGCACTGAAAGTCCAACCACTACAACAACTACACAGGCACCAACAACTACCACTACAGAAGCCTTGACCACTACTACTACTACTGAAGCACCAACAACTACCACAAGCACTGAAAGTCCAACCACTACAACAACTACACAGGCACCAACAACTACCACTACAGAAGCCTTGACCACTACTACTACTACTGAAGCACCAACAACTACCACAAGCACTGAAAGTCCAACCACTACAACAACTACACAGGCACCAACAACTACCACTACAGAAGCCTTGACCACTACTACTACTACTGAAGCACCAACAACTACCACAAGCACTGAAAGTCCAACCACTACAACAACTACACAGGCACCAACAACTACCACTACAGAAGCCTTGACCACTACTACTACTACTGAAGCACCAACAACTACCACAAGCACTGAAAGTCCAACCACTACAACAACTACACAGGCACCAACAACTACCACTACAGAAGCCTTGACCACTACTACTACTACTGAAGCACCAACAACTACCACAAGCACTGAAAGTCCAACCACTACAACAACTACACAGGCACCAACAACTACCACTACAGAAGCCTTGACCACTACTACTACTACTGAAGCACCAACAACTACCACAAGCACTGAAAGTCCAACCACTACAACAACTACACAGGCACCAACAACTACCACTACAGAAGCCTTGACCACTACTACTACTACTGAAGCACCAACAACTACCACAAGCACTGAAAGTCCAACCACTACAACAACTACACAGGCACCAACAACTACCACTACAGAAGCCTTGACCACTACTACTACTACTGAAGCACCAACAACTACCACAAGCACTGAAAGTCCAACCACTACAACAACTACACAGGCACCAACAACTACCACTACAGAAGCCTTGACCACTACTACTACTACTGAAGCACCAACAACTACCACAAGCACTGAAAGTCCAACCACTACAACAACTACACAGGCACCAACAACTACCACTACAGAAGCCTTGACCACTACTACTACTACTGAAGCACCAACAACTACCACAAGCACTGAAAGTCCAACCACTACAACAACTACACAGGCACCAACAACTACCACTACAGAAGCCTTGACCACTACTACTACTACTGAAGCACCAACAACTACCACAAGCACTGAAAGTCCAACCACTACAACAACTACACAGGCACCAACAACTACCACTACAGAAGCCTTGACCACTACTACTACTACTGAAGCACCAACAACTACCACAAGCACTGAAAGTCCAACCACTACAACAACTACACAGGCACCAACAACTACCACTACAGAAGCCTTGACCACTACTACTACTACTGAAGCACCAACAACTACCACAAGCACTGAAAGTCCAACCACTACAACAACTACACAGGCACCAACAACTACCACTACAGAAGCCTTGACCACTACTACTACTACTGAAGCACCAACAACTACCACAAGCACTGAAAGTCCAACCACAACAACAACTACACAGGCACCAACAACTACCACTACAGAAGCCTTGACCACTACTACTACTACTGAAGCACCAACAACTACCACAAGCACTGAAAGTCCAACCACTACAACAACTACACAGGCACCAACAACTACCACTACAGAAGCCTTGACCACTACTACTACTACTGAAGCACCAACAACTACCACAAGCACTGAAAGTCCAACCACTACAACAACTACACAGGCACCAACAACTACCACTACAGAAGCCTTGACCACTACTACTACTACTGAAGCACCAACAACTACCACAAGCACTGAAAGTCCAACCACTACAACAACTACACAGGCACCAACAACTACCACTACAGAAGCCTTGACCACTACTACTACTACTGAAGCACCAACAACTACCACAAGCACTGAAAGTCCAACCACTACAACAACTACACAGGCACCAACAACTACCACTACAGAAGCCTTGACCACTACTACTACTA
Organism: Saccostrea cuccullata; assembly: GCF_032062105.1. Lineage (NCBI taxonomy): Eukaryota > Metazoa > Mollusca > Bivalvia > Ostreida > Ostreidae > Saccostrea > Saccostrea cuccullata. Next base: position 97,521 of record NW_026941382.1, read on the forward strand.
CTGAAGCACCAACAACTACCACAAGCACTGAAAGTCCAACCACTACAACAACTACACAGGCACCAACAACTACCACTACAGAAGCCTTGACCACTACTACTACTACTGAAGCACCAACAACTACCACAAGCACTGAAAGTCCAACCACTACAACAACTACACAGGCACCAACAACTACCACTACAGAAGCCTTGACCACTACTACTACTACTGAAGCACCAACAACTACCACAAGCACTGAAAGTCCAACCACTACAACAACTACACAGGCACCAACAACTACCACTACAGAAGCCTTGACCACTACTACTACTACTGAAGCACCAACAACTACCACAAGCACTGAAAGTCCAACCACTACAACAACTACACAGGCACCAACAACTACCACTACAGAAGCCTTGACTACAACAACTACTACTACTGAAGCACCAACAACTACCACAAGCACTGAAAGTCCAACCACTACAACAACTACACAGGCACCAACAACTACCACTACAGAAGCCTTGACCACTACTACTACTACTGAAGCACCAACAACTACCACAAGCACTGAAAGTCCAACCACTACAACAACTACACAGGCACCAACAACTACCACTACAGAAGCCTTGACCACTACTACTACTACTGAAGCACCAACAACTACCACAAGCACTGAAAGTCCAACCACTACAACAACTACACAGGCACCAACAACTACCACTACAGAAGCCTTGACCACACTACTACTACTACTGAAGCACCAACAACTACCACAAGCACTGAAAGTCCAACCACTACAACAACTACACAGGCACCAACAACTACCACTACAGAAGCCTTGACCACTACTACTACTACTGAAGCACCAACAACTACCACAAGCACTGAAAGTCCAACCACTACAACAACTACACAGGCACCAACAACTACCACTACAGAAGCCTTGACCACTACTACTACTACTGAAGCACCAACAACTACCACAAGCACTGAAAGTCCAACCACTACAACAACTACACAGCACCAACAACTACCACTACAGAAGCCTTGACCACTACTACTACTACTGAAGCACCAACAACTACCACAAGCACTGAAAGTCCAACCACTACAACAACTACACAGGCACCAACAACTACCACTACAGAAGCCTTGACCACTACTACTACTACTGAAGCACCAACAACTACCACAAGCACTGAAAGTCCAACCACTACAACAACTACACAGGCACCAACAACTACCACTACAGAAGCCTTGACCACTACTACTACTACTGAAGCACCAACAACTACCACAAGCACTGAAAGTCCAACCACTACAACAACTACACAGGCACCAACAACTACCACTACAGAAGCCTTGACCACTACTACTACTACTGAAGCACCAACAACTACCACAAGCACTGAAAGTCCAACCACTACAACAACTACACAGGCACCAACAACTACCACTACAGAAGCCTTGACCACTACTACTACTACTGAAGCACCAACAACTACCACAAGCACTGAAAGTACACAGGCACCCAAACCACTCCAGAAGCCTTGACCACAACACCTACTACTACTGAAGCACCAACAACTACCACAAGCACTGAAAGTCCAACCACTACAACAACTACACAGGCACCAACAACTACCACTACAGAAGCCTTGACCACTACTACTACTACTGAAGCACCAACAACTACCACAAGCACTGAAAGTCCAACCACTACAACAACTACACAGGCACCAACAACTACCACTACAGAAGCCTTGACCACTACTACTACTACTGAAGCACCAACAACTACCACAAGCACTGAAAGTCCAACCACTACAACAACTACACAGGCACCAACAACTACCACTACAGAAGCCTTGACAACACTACTACTACTACTGAAGCACCAACTAACAACTACCACAAGCACTGAAAGTCCAACCACTACAACAACTACACAGGCACCAACAACTACCACTACAGAAGCCTTGACCACTACTACTACTACTGAAGCACCAACAACTACCACAAGCACTGAAAGTCCAACCACTACAACAACTACACAGGCACCAACAACTACCACTACAGAAGCCTTGACCACTACTACTACTACTGAAGCACCAACAACTACCACAAGCACTGAAAGTCCAACCACTACAACAACTACACAGGCACCAACAACTACCACTACAGAAGCCTTGACCACTACTACTACTACTGAAGCACCAACAACTACCACAAGCACTGAAAGTCCAACCACTACAACAACTACACAGGCACCAACAACTACCACTACAGAAGCCTTGACCACTACTACTACTACTGAAGCACCAACAACTACCACAAGCACTGAAAGTCCAACCACTACAACAACTACACAGGCACCAACAACTACCACTACAGAAGCCTTGACCACTACTACTACTACTGAAGCACCAACAACTACCACAAGCACTGAAAGTCCAACCACTACAACAACTACACAGGCACCAACAACTACCACTACAGAAGCCTTGACCACTACTACTACTACTGAAGCACCAACAACTACCACAAGCACTGAAAGTCCAACCACTACAACAACTACACAGGCACCAACAACTACCACTACAGAAGCCTTGACCACTACTACTACTACTGAAGCACCAACAACTACCACAAGCACTGAAAGTCCAACCACTACAACAACTACACAGGCACCAACAACTACCACTACAGAAGCCTTGACCACTACTACTACTACTGAAGCACCAACAACTACCACAAGCACTGAAAGTCCAACCACTACAACAACTACACAGGCACCAACAACTACCACTACAGAAGCCTTGACCACTACTACTACTACTGAAGCACCAACAACTACCACAAGCACTGAAAGTCCAACCACTACAACAACTACACAGGCACCAACAACTACCACTACAGAAGCCTTGACCACTACTACTACTACTGAAGCACCAACAACTACCACAAGCACTGAAAGTCCAACCACTACAACAACTACACAGGCACCAACAACTACCACTACAGAAGCCTTGACCACTACTACTACTACTGAAGCACCAACAACTACCACAAGCACTGAAAGTCCAACCACTACAACAACTACACAGGCACCAACAACTACCACTACAGAAGCCTTGACCACTACTACTACTACTGAAGCACCAACAACTACCACAAGCACTGAAAGTCCAACCACTACAACAACTACACAGGCACCAACAACTACCACTACAGAAGCCTTGACCACTACTACTACTACTGAAGCACCAACAACTACCACAAGCACTGAAAGTCCAACCACTACAACAACTACACAGGCACCAACAACTACCACTACAGAAGCCTTGACCACTACTACTACTACTGAAGCACCAACAACTACCACAAGCACTGAAAGTCCAACCACTACAACAACTACACAGGCACCAACAACTACCACTACAGAAGCCTTGACCACTACTACTACTACTGAAGCACCAACAACTACCACAAGCACTGAAAGTCCAACCACTACAACAACTACACAGGCACCAACAACTACCACTACAGAAGCCTTGACCACTACTACTACTACTGAAGCACCAACAACTACCACAAGCACTGAAAGTCCAACCACTACAACAACTACACAGGCACCAACAACTACCACTACAGAAGCCTTGACCACTACTACTACTACTGAAGCACCAACAACTACCACAAGCACTGAAAGTCCAACCACTACAACAACTACACAGGCACCAACAACTACCACTACAGAAGCCTTGACCACTACTACTACTACTGAAGCACCAACAACTACCACAAGCACTGAAAGTCCAACCACTACAACAACTACACAGGCACCAACAACTACCACTACAGAAGCCTTGACCACTACTACTACTACTGAAGCACCAACAACTACCACAAGCACTGAAAGTCCAACCACTACAACAACTACACAGGCACCAACAACTACCACTACAGAAGCCTTGACCAAACTACTACTACTACTGAAGCACCAACAACTACCACAACCACTGAAAGTCCAACCACTACAACAACTACACAGGCACCAACAACTACCACTACAGAAGCATTGACCACTACTACTACTACTGAAGCACCAACAACTACCACAAGCACTGAAAGTCCAACCACTACAACAACTACACAGGCACCAACAACTACCACTACAGAAGCCTTGACCACTACTACTACTACTGAAGCACCAACAACTACCACAAGCACTGAAAGTCCAACCACTACAACAACTACACAGGCACCAACAACTACCACTACAGAAGCCTTGACCACTACTACTACTACTGAAGCACCAACAACTACCACAAGCACTGAAAGTCCAACCACTACAACAACTACACAGGCACCAACAACTACCACTACAGAAGCCTTGACCACTACAACAACTACACAAGCACCAACAACTACCACAGCCACTGAAAGTCCAACCACTACAACAACTACACAGGCACCAACAACTACCACTACAGAAGCCTTGACCACTACTACTACTACTGAAGCACCAACAACTACCACAAGCACTGAAAGTCCAACCACTACAACAACTACACAGGCACCAACAACTACCACTACAGAAGCCTTGACCACTACTACTACTACTGAAGCACCAACAACTACCACAAGCACTGAAAGTCCAACCACTACAACAACTACACAGGCACCAACAACTACCCCTACAGAAGCCTTGACTACTACTACTACTACTGAAGCACCAACAACTACCACAAGCACTGAAAGTCCAACCACTACAACAACTACACAGGCACCAACAACTACCACTACAGAAGCCTTGGCAACTACTACTACTACTACTGAAGCACCAACAACTACCACAAGCACTGAAAGTCCAACCACTACAACAACTACACAGGCACCAACAACTACCACTACAGAAGCCTTGACCACTACTACTACTACTGAAGCACCAACAACTACCACAACCATTGAAAGTCCAACCACTACAACAACTAAAAACACGATAAGGCACCAACAACTACCACTACGTTATAAGCATGATACTTTTATTTTTCTTATAATGAAAAGCAACAACAAAGCCTTACTTGGAACCACATTGCTACTACTACTGAAACCAACAACTACCACAAGCACTGAAGTTTTACTACCACTCCATACCACTACAATTACTTGTTTAAACACAAGCACTGAAAGCAACAACTACCACTACAACTACCACAACTACAAAGCACCAACGTTGACCACTGAAGTACTACTACTGAAGCACCAACAACTACCACAAGCACTGAAAGTCCAACCACTACAACAACTACACAGGCACCAACAACTACCACTACAGAAGCCTTGACCACTACTACTACTACTGAAGCACCAACAACTACCACAAGCACTGAAAGTCCAACCACTACAACAACTACACAGGCACCAACAACTACCACTACAGAAGCCTTGACCACTACTACTACTACTGAAGCACCAACAACTACCACAAGCACTGAAAGTCCAACCACTACAACAACTACACAGGCACCAACAACTACCACTACAGAAGCCTTGACCACTACTACTACTACTACTGAAGCACCAACAACTACCACAAGCACTGAAAGTCCAACCACTACAACAACTACACAGGCACCAACTAATACCACTTCAGAAGCGTTTACTACCACTACTACTACTACTGAAGCACCAACAACTACCACAAGCACTGAAAGTCCAACCACTACAACAACTACACAGGCACCAACAACTACCACTACAGAAACCTTGACCACTACTACTACTACTGAAGCACCAACAACTACCACAAGCACTGAAAGTCCAACCACTACAACAACTACACAGGCACCAACAACTACCACTACAGAAGCCTTGACCACAACTACTACTACTACTGAAGCACCAACAACTACCACAAGCACTGAGAGTCCAACCACTACAACAACTACACAGGCACCAACAACTACCACTACAGAAGCCTTGACCACTACTACTACTACTGAAGCACCAACAACTACCACAAGCACTGAAAGTCCAACCACTACAACAACTACACAGGCACCAACAACTACCACTACAGAAGCCTTGACTACAACAACTACTACTACTGAAGCACCAACAACTACCACAAGCACTGAAAGTCCAACCACTACAACAACTACACAGGCACCAACAACTACCACTACAGAAGCCTTGACCACAACTACTACTACTACTGAAGCACCAACAACTACCACAAGCACTGAAAGTCCAACCACTACAACAACTACACAGGCACCAACAACTACCACTACAGAAGCCTTGACCACAACAACTACTACTACTGAAGCACCAACAACTACCACAAGCACTGAAAGTCCAACCACTACAACAACTACACAGGCACCAACAACTACCACTACAGAAGCCTTGACCACAACAACTACTACTACTGAAGCACCAACAACTACCACAACCACTGAAAGTCCAACCACTACAACAACTACACAGGCACCAACAACTACCACTACAGAAGCCTTGACCACAACTACTACTACTACTGAAGCACCAACAACTACCACAAGCACTGAAAGTCCAACCACTACAACAACTACACAGGCACCAACAACTACCACTACAGAAGCCTTGACCACTACTACTACTACTGAAGCACCAACAACTACCACAAGCACTGAAAGTCCAACCACTACAACAACTACACAGGCACCAACAACTACCACTACAGAAGCCTTGACCACTACAACAACTACACAAGCACCAACAACTACCACAACCACTGAAAGTCCAACCACTACAACAACTACACAGGCACCAACAACTACCACTACAGAAGCCTTGACCACTACTACTACTACTGAAGCACCAACAACTACCACAAGCACTGAAAGAAGCCTTGACCACAACTACTACTACTACTGAAGCACCAACAACTACCACAAGTCCAACCACTACAACAACTACACAGGCACCAACAACACTGAAAGTCCAACCACTACAACAACTACACAGGCACCAACAACTACCACTACAGAAGCCTTGGCCACTACTACTACTACTGAAGCACCAACAACTACCACAAGCACTGAAAGTCCAACCACTACAACAACTACACAGGCACCAACAACTACCACTACAGAAGCCTTGACCACTACTACTACTACTGAAGCACCAACAACTACCACAAGCACTGAAAGTCCAACCACTACAACAACTACACAGGCACCAACAACTACCACTACAGAAGCCTTGACCACTACTACTACTACTGAAGCACCAACAACTACCACAAGCACTGAAAGTCCAACCACTACAACAACTACACAGGCACCAACAACTACCACTACAGAAGCCTTGACCACTACTACTACTACTGAAGCACCAACAACTACCACAAGCACTGAAAGTCCAACCACTACAACAACTACACAGGCACCAACAACTACCACTACAGAAGCCTTGACCACTACTACTATTACTGCTGAAGCACCAACAACTACCAAGGTTTGATATTTTTTTTATCTTTTTCTTATCCCCACTCCCTTTCAATATGCTTCCGATGCCAATGAAGGTCACGTGTCACTGCAGGTGTTGGCAGGATAAAAGACCCCTCTATTTTCGATGCCCCTGAATGCTGAGTAAATGTCAGAATTTGAAGTCCTTCACCGGTATATGGCAAGCCCTCTATAAGAGTGAAAAATTCTCGATTCTTAAACAAAACGCAATCAATCAATCTTCGAAGTAAGATATTTTCAAAAGAATTAATTTTTTCTTCCTTGAATATGAATATTATTTAAGAATTTGATTTTATGTATATGATTTTTACCTTCTTGATGTTCATTAAAGAGACACCGTGACACACAGAGGGGAAAATTGACAAACGTAGAATTTTTGCAAGACCCTATTAAATTTTGTTCAATTCCTGAAAGTATTAGATTTTAGAAAATTACTGATTTTAGAACCATAAAGATCTATTTTTATGGAGAAAAATAAGAGTAAAAACTAGTAGACTAATTGTTCTCGAACAATTAGAGGTCTTTCCACCTTCTTTGAATTTCAATTTCATTTAATATTTATTCTCCTTAAAATTAAATTTCATTAAAAAGAAACCAGAAATTGCTTAAAAGATAAAAAAAAAAAGAATTTTTTTTTTTTAAATCAGAAATGACCTTTACCTTTGACCTTTATGTAATATTCAAGGTCAAAGGCCAAGGGTCACATTGTAATTAACCCCATGCATGAATGACTTATAGTTTAAAAGTTATAAGGTTTAATAGTAAGCGCAAAAGTGTTAAAGGGCGATGACTCATTTAAGGGGTCATCAGATCCTTTCGCATGGAACATAAAAGTTGTGCCTAAAGTCCCTTAAGACATTAGTGAAGGTTTCATGTCTTTGCGTTTTACTTTTTCGAAGATGTACCAATAACAATGTTTTTCACTTTTAATAGGGTCAATTTTAAGGAACAAGAATGAAATCTTTGAAATGGCTTTAAGAGTACATATAATTGATGCAAAGACATTAAGTATATGTTGAAAGACAAAAGAGATATAAAAAAGCTTAATTTCTCATTTATGGAATGTCCTTGACCTTTGACCTTTACATGAATTTTAAGGTCAAAGATTAATGAATCTTATGCAGTTGGTCGTATATTTCTACTACTTCTCATTTTGAAAATATTTAATTATTTGTAAAATTCAAAAACTTTCAGGGGCTATAATTAACTCATTGAAGGGGTCACCGAATACTTTCGCAATGAATATATTCCAGAGTACCCTCAAGGAGTTGAAGACATTAGTGAAAGTTTCATGTCTCTGAAGCTTACGGTTTCGGAGTAGTAGCAATAACAAGGTTTTTCGCACAAAGGGCAATAACTTTTAATAGGGTCAATCTTAAGGGACAAGTATGAAATATTTGAAATAGTTTCTAGAGTACATATTAAAGATGCAAAGACAGATTGTATATGTTAAAAGATTAAAAAAGATATTAAAAAAGCTTAATTTCTTATTTTTGGAATGTCCTTGACCTTTGACCTTTACATGAATTTTAAGGTCAAAGATTAATGAATCTTATGCAGTTGGTCTTATGTCTCTATGACTTCTCATTTTGAAAATATTTAATTATTTGTAAAATTCAAAAAATTTCAGGGGCTATAACTCATTGAAGGGGTCACCGAATACTTTCGCAATGAATAGATTCCAGAGTCCCCTCAAGGAGTCAAAGACATTAGTGAAGGTTTCATGTCTCTGCGGTTTATGGTTTCGGAGGAGTAGCGATAACAAGCATTTCTTGTGTAAGGGGAAATAACTTCGAAAGGGGTCATAGTTCATACGCGTTGGGTCAAATTTGTTCATAACTTTTAAAGACCTTTACGATGAACAAAAAGTCTTTTCGATAAATGTTGAAATAAAAAATCAGCGGAAGAAGAATAATAATAAGAAACAGAAGAAAACCACAATAGGTCTTTCCACAGAAAGGTGGAAAGACCTAATAATTTCAGTATGCCCCATAACAAAAATATTGCTTTACTTCTTCCTTCCCATTGTACGCGTGCGCAGAAAAGTTGAATAAGTATTAGGAATGAATGTAAGCTAGTGGACCACAAATGTTGATGCAGTCTTTTAAAAAAGTTGTTAGAACATATTTCTCACCTTTGCATGCTCCAGTTAAATGTTGTTTACAAGTTTGAGCTAAAAGTAAAAGCGACGTGACCTTTACATACACGAAAAGAACGAAACGGTAGATACAACCTTTGTTTTCCGGCACTTATATTGTGCAGTCTTTTCTTGCTTTACAGTGCAGTTTAAAAGTCATATCTTCGCTATATACTCATAATGTTCATAAGTCTTTCTGACTTTCTCTGTAAGCTACAGATATCTTTTAAAAAAGAAGCCCATGAATTTGACTCATTGTGTTACTTCAAATGTTCGCTTTTAAAGTATTACTGATTTATCTTTTTTAAAAGATTTTCTGCAATACGGAGAAAATGTTGGTGACGTCCGAGGATCCAGTGGAGATGATTTATTGTTGGCAGAAATAGAAAATCCTGTGGGCTTTACCTGTGGATCTTCATTGGCTCACAGAATTTATGTAAGTGGCAGTAAAAGTCAGTTCAAGTGCATGAAATTAAAATTTAGACAGAGTGTTCATTTTATTCGTTGTTCCCCATTTTTCATAAAACAAAGAGAAAGAACTTCTTTAGTAAAATATATAGAGACAACAAACAGTATATTACAAACTCAAAAGTCCATTTAACAATATAAATCAGGAGAAGAGCAAATACAGGCCTCTAAAACATCAGAGTTGGGATCAGGTGCCACGGAGGAGTGAGCATCCCCTGCCGACCGGTAACACCTGCCGTGTTGTCCTTGTCATGATAGCAAATACCGTGAAAATCCGTCGATAGTTTTAGTGTGTAAATAATGGCCTAACAATTTGTATGAAAAAGTCGGTCAGTATTTGACTTAATGAATAATGACACCAGTATATTGCATTTTCTGAAAAAGCCAATGTATCGACCATAGAACTTACAAAATGATGACTTTAAACGAGACCGCTGATATTCTTGTTTCTTTAAGTTGTAAGTCAATATAATTTTGCTGAGCGATTTAGAAATTGTTCATACGTAGAGCATGCTCTTGCGTATCGAATCAGCCGAGGGGTCGTGTTTGTGTGTATGTTATTTTTAGCGTGTCCAATCATTTTGTTGTGTAGTACGTCATCAAAAAGTGGTGTAATGAGCCTCCTTAAGTTTTAAAATTCAGTACAAATGGTATATCTTTTTTTTACGTTGTAAACGACTTGGTACTTAACTTTTCATTATGGACAAAATTTCAATTAAAAGATAAAGTAAAATTTACTTCCATCTAAATTTTAACGTGGTTTAATTTTTCAATTGTTCTTTCCTTCTTATTGGTTAATTGTTATAAAGAACATTCTGAGAATTTTGCATTAAGGTCAGACGAGACGTTCCTCAAAATCTGTATTGTATATCTTCGTAATGTATGAAAAATATTCAAAATTTTAATAAAATTCTGATCTCTAAACCAGTTTCTAAACGTTTTCAGAGAATCCAGACACTTAAACATTTGAAATTGGAAAATTATTTTTCTTCCCAAAGGATTATATAAGAAAAACTACCACTGGTATTTTGCAGAAATGCCTGGTAAGGTACCTCAATTTTTTGTTAAACATGTTTAAAAGCAATACTTCAATGACAAACTCCTGGAAAAAATTATCTATTATTAAGGAACGTCTCGTCTGTCCTTAACAATACTAGTCCCCTACCGGCAATTGTATGTACCTCAAAATGTAATTTCCACAGGCGCTTTACGTTTTTTACCTTTCTTTTTATTATAAATAAAAAATCTCCAATACTATTATAGTATATGGGGATTTTTTATTTATGAAAAGAAAGGTTAAAAACGTCAAGCACCATAATGCCGGTTGTATAGGGGATTTTTATTTATGAAAAGAAATGTTAAAAATTTAAACGTCAAGCGCCTGTGGTATTTTTCTAATTCTCTCAAATGACTTTTAAAGATATCATAATTATAAAAAAAATAGTTATTATCATATAGTTGTCAAATTAAAAACAGTTCATTTATGAATATGAGGTACTTAGTATATAGTTTGTGACATTTTTATTTCATGATATGTCTTAAAAATATGGATTCTGCCAATAAGACAAGATTTTTATTGATACCATTTTGGGGCCCATCAGGCCAGTATGTGTAGATTATATTTTAAGGACAATTTTAATGGTAATTGATTTAAAGATCAAGGAACCATTACATGTATATTTACCCATTTTCCAGATCTACACAAATGGCTATATTACTCTTGATGGTGACTTCAACAGTGGAAGACCTCATCTGTTTTCAAATCCGACTGAAGTACAGCCGAGCTCTATGGTTGCTCCTTTGTGGTCAGACATTGACATGACTAGAGATTCTAGAATTTGGTATCACTTCTACAATAAATTCACAGCTGACTCGTCAGTTCTGAGCCAGGCCCGGTCTCTGATTGTGGAGAACTACAGAGATTCAGTTACAGCCTCCAGTTTTGATCCTAACACAGCTTTAGTTGTCACCTGGGAGAATGTTCATCCTGCTCCTGTATCATCCTATTCCTCACAGGTAATGTTTGTTTGTTTGTTTAACGCCCCTTTCGAGAATTTTTCACTCATATGGAGAGCTGCAAATTTTGTTCTATACTCGGCACTGACGGCCATTCTGCGACGCGGACCTCGGTTTAAACATGTGTTTAGTACAATTCTCTGTTGATCTTGGACTTTCAGTAAGGCTGACATTCTCGAAGTTATATAATCAGGGTCTGGAATTTACACAACTTTCATTCACTGTTGAAATACACATGGGATAGAAATCCGGGCGAATTTCAACGAGTGTAGCAAATATCCAATAACAGCGTCTCGTGTGGCAAAGAGATGGGACTTAAGTTGTCTCATCGTCGTCAACAACAATTTCAAGTTCCTGATGTTATTTATTTCTTAACCGATTAGAATCTATTCGCCATTTGACAGACATTAATTACGTAGCGGTGAGAATGCCACGCCTAATTTCCGAAAGTCCAAGAATGACATAGAATTGCACTAAAAGTCTCATCGATCTTAATTAAGGACCGGTCTCCACGTCCCACAATAGGATTCGAACCTGCGATGTAATCATTTATTGTAATGATCATGAAGATAGACATGTACGTAAAATTACGTAAGTTTTTTTCCACAGGGCCATAATTCTGCTGTTCAATCCATGCGTAGAAAAATATGTGATTTAAAAAAAAACCCACATGGAATTTTTTTGTCTTCAGTATATACCGTAATCAGAAAACGTACAGATACACCTTAACAATCAACATTGTGACATATATTTTGTCAGGGATAAGCGAAATTGCTAGTTGTTCACTGCCATTTGGAAGTTTGTTTTCTATTGCACAATAGTATACAATTATTGCTGTTTTTTTAGGTCAGTACGATGATTTAGCCACCTGAGGAGTATAATATGTGAATATATATTGTACTTCGAAGGTGGCTTAAAAATAATTGTTTTATTTTATAATTCAATGTTGAAATTATACAACTCATTACTTGTTTGCATTTGAATTACAAAGAGAGAAGCTGTTCGAGTCACAGTGTAAATTAACATTACCAGTCGTATAATTTTAAAAATCTGTTTTTATGGGTTACCATGAAAAAAGAGATACATTTATGTCAGGCTCTTCTAAGGGATAGATTTTGAAAGGATGGATGATTATCAGGGGAAATTTTCAGCTGGAAAAATTAACGTCTAGAAAAAAATGCTGGGAGAGTCCATGTACCCCCTTTAACTATCCTAACCCAAATTATATGTTCCCTAATGTTATGTTCACATGAGTAAAAATCGGTAGCAGACTAAATAGTTTTCCAAAACTATTTGTATCAATTTTGAATTAATTTCTCGTTATATTTTATATCAATGTAGAATAAATAAATCCTTATATTCACCTGGAACGTCACGTGCTGTTGAATATAACGTGGTATTTTTTCTATATTGTTGGATCTCAACCAACCAGAGATATAGGAATTATTCAATCATAAAATAAAACTCATTATATAAAATTGCTGGAGAATGATTAAGTTTCAAGCAAAAACGTTTTCTTTTTATTTATTTTTTTTATACAGAATGCTAGTTTCCAGTTGCTGATGGCCAGTGATGGAGTGACCACCTACACAGCCTTCCTGTTTAAACAGTTGGACTGGGTCCCTCCCAAACCTGCCCTGCTGGGTTACAGGTGTGGGTCAGATGACTTCTACAGCCACCCTGCTTCCCTGACCAATCACATGCTACAGGAGGTCATAAACAATGGATATAACAGTAAGTGTGGTGTACTTTTGGTGAAATTTTCTATCTTTACAGCATTATAGTTGATATACATGTATACATAAAATTGATCAAGTATGTAAAATTAATTCAGTATTCTAAGTTTATATTAAGTGTTTGTAATAATGCTTGCTTGTACTATTTATTATGATAACACTCAGTCTAATACCAGTGACGTAGCATTGTTTTTGAAAAGGGGCCCGGGGTGCCCCAGAGAGAAAAGAATTTCAACCTACTTATAAAAAACTTGACAAGCAAAAAAAAAAAAAAAAAATGCCCAAACTTGAAAATTCTATTTCGTGAAGGGGTGGGTGGGTGGGGTGTCACCTTCTTTAGGTACCCAATTTTCTTCCCAAAATACAAATAGCATTATTTGACCCTTACTCTTACAAAAAGTGGGGGCCAACCGGTCTTTCAATGAACATTTTCAATAGTAAGAAGTTATGTCTGGAAAAAAGGGGGCATTTATAATTTTTAAAGTTTACAGTTTAATTATTTTGTGATGTTTTGTTTTAATTGAGAATACTTAACATGCAGTACATTACAACATATGTTTTAAAAAATACATATAACTCATTTAAAAAATAAATAACGGGACGTTCTAAAGATGCTAAATATCTATGGGAAACCCCCCCCCTCTTTTTTGTTTTTACAAACACAGTCAGTTGCCTGGTCTAGCTGGATCCCATATAGTGAAGTGGATTAAAATAGTTTAATTTCATCTAAAACAATTTATAATTTGTTACTATGTTATTTTTAGCTGCTTAAATTCTGCAGTCATGCTTCTCTGATCACACATAATTTGATCGGGATCGGGAGTCAACTTATCGGGCGTGATGACCAGCGCGCCAAAATTCAACAGTCTGCCATTTTTAGGCCTGCTGCTGAGACATAAATAAGGTCTTTGGCCGCTACAGTGAAAAGGGGTTTTAAAAAGTATGGAAATAGCTGCATACAAAGGTTGAGGTTAAAATGTATGTCTATAGATGCCAATACTTCATAGCCTTTTAGTACAATTTATTTCCAAACGTGTCCCTGAAAAATTATTGCTGTAATGGTATAGTCGTACTCGTAGCATCGAGGGGAGCCTGCATGCTTCTTCTCCAAACATAACTTTACTTTTCCTATTGAAAATGTTCATTGAGAGGATGGTTGTTCCCTCCACAACTTTTGTTGCAGTATAGTCAAATAAGGGTAAACAAATTCGGTAGGTTCACACCGAAAGAGGCCCCCCTTAAATAGACTAGGACTTTGATGTCATACGGGCCCATTACAAATTTTCATAACCATCTTTGTCCAGAATCATGAATAATTTATTCAAGCTTATGTTTTTACAGACATGGCCACTCGTAATTCCACAATGATTTGTAAATGACATGCCTATGGCTGTGGCATATATATACTTTTTATTTACAGATGAAAGTAAACCAGGACTATGGATTTACAAATTGGACCAAATGAACAACTTCATAAACTTTGCTGAAAAATGCTATACTTGGATGCAAAACCTCGGAAAACCAGGTTTTTCAGCTGTTGAATTGGCCAACACAAAATTTACCAAGTGTCCCTGTAGTGAAGACAGGATAAAAAAAGATGGGCGCTTTGTCCAGTACCCGAAGCAGCCCAACTGTTATGTATTGGAGTTCTCACCATATAATATAACAGGGACAAGGGTAATGGGACTAATATCTAATGCATTTTAAAAGTTTTAACTTTGATTCATTATATACCATAGTTATCTTCATTCTTGCTGGAAAGAAAAGTTTCGAAGAAGTTAAACGTTGTGTAAATAAAATAAAATTTTAAAGTATTGATAAGTGTTTGTTACTAGATTCTATGTGTATAATCTTAAGTTATTATAAGTTGCGGTTTGAATTTTTAAAATAATTTTATTTTAAGAAATGTTGTTACTCAAGAAACTCCACCCATTCCAATCTGATCAGCACTGGGAGAGAAGCTGGTTTTATTTACACTGAGCACCCTATACATAATGAAGCTGGGGCCAATCTGAAGGATGAAGAACCACACAACTACTGCTGTGTACAATCCAACCTCTGTAGTGAATTCCTCAAACTGAGAATTTCTGATACCTGTGAATTTTACAGCCCACTCACATCAGGTTTAGAATATTGTGCTAGACTTGACTTGATCTTAAACCCCAAGACATTTCAGAGAATTTTGTCAGACCCAGCTGTCACCTTTTTTATATTGAACTTGAGCCTATTCCTGTTTAAATGTCGGTTGTTTTTCCTCTTCAAGGTTCCTCCTTTGGAGACCCCCATGTCAGAACACTGGATGGTCTAACCTATACATTTAATGGACTGGGAGAGTATGTGATGCTGACTATGGTAGAACCAGAGACAAACCTCACTCTACTGGAGATACAGACTCGTACAGCACAGGCTGTCAATGCTAATGGAACCAAGATAAATGCCACAGTCTTCCATGCGTTTGTTATCAGGGAAAAGAATGGGGGAGAGGTTCAGGTAGAAGTCAACCTCGCAGAAACAGGTGAGGGGAGATTTTACATCAAGGGAAAATAACTCTACATGTGGAAATTTCTTTTACATGATGCATATGAGTCTCATTCATTTAATCCTGATATGATCCTTTTCAAGGAAATTCATGCATTTTTCTATGTTTTGAATATCAGGGTTCGACACTAACGGTAGCCTGCTGGCCCGGGACAACTGAATATTGAGGTTGGGCTACCAAACATGCCTCTAAACTTGCCCTGCAGGGCTACTAAGAATTTTACTAAATACTCACTTAGAGCAACAAAAATAATTATCAATTACACACAATGTATCTAATAATTATTAAATCTATTTTCAAACGTTTATAATTATTTTTTTTGTATGTCAAAATTGTAAAATTTCAAGGTGATTCGAAATACCCTAAATGATTATATATGTGGACTTTTTCGAATAGAAGAATGTCTAAGGTACAGTCATAGAGTGGCATATAATTTCTACCCGAAATACAGCCAGAATGCAGGATTTGGCATCTCTATTTTCAAAATTTTCCAGCACCCCACCAATTCTATCGCTTCGCGCCTCGGCCACCAGCCTTCGGCTGCTGGACAACTAATACATGAACAGGGCTAGTAGAAATTCTAAATGGTTAGCCCTGCTGACAACTATGGTTTAAAAGTTAGTGTCGATCCCTGAATATGTTTTTCAACTAATCTGTAGTAGCATGTTAAAGATTAACAAAGTTTTTCAGACAGGAATTCAATGTTTTGATTAAATTTTTTTTTCAGGCATGATTTTGTATGCAGACAGAATAGATATCACCCCACAATTCTATGCCAGTGACACCTATACATATTACAGAGCTAATTCTGTATTTATAACTAGAACAGGAACTAACAGAGTAGAGATTCTTTTCCCATCAGGTAATATCAACTAATACATGAATCTAAGTGATCTTAAAATTATATTTTTCAGAGAAATATCTGATACTGGTGTTAAATATACAAGATTTCGAGTATACCTGTTGATGCATTCCAGCTGATGTTATCATTGACTTTAGCAAGAGTACTAAATCTTGTCACATTTTAGGTATAACTTTTGACATGTCTCTGAATCTCGGAATGTTGGAGTTAACCACTGGTGTACCAGATTCGTTGTCCTCAACGACAACAAACTCTGGCCTTCTGGGAAATGTGAACGGAGATATCAAAGATGACCTGAAGACGCCTAACGGAACTCTTCTTCCCTCGAACTCAACAGAGAAAGAAATCTACCACAACTTTGGAGAGCTTTGTAAGATCTTTAATACTATTCATAACTTTAAGAATAAACAATAATTCCATTTTTACATCACCAGAGTCTCTCATGGTCGCTGGTGTGCAACTAGAAATGGATGAATTAATTTTAGGAATTCAACCCTAATTTTATCCATGGTTTTAATTACAGGGAGAGTTGAATGTGACAAGTCCCTGTTTGTCTATCAGCATGGCTTGACTTGTGCCTCCTACCAGCAGACAAACTTTACACCAATATTCATGGAGGACTTCACTCAGCAAGAAATAACCCGAGCTCAGGAGGAGTGTGGGGGACCCCAGAACTTCAACTGTATTTATGACTTCCTGGCCACAGAAAACCAGGCCATTGCTAACGTCACTAAAATAGCTTATCAGACAGCTTTGGAAGAGGAGAGAAGTGCAGGTAGGAAATGAGCAAAATCTGCCTAAGTTTGTATATACTTGTACATGTATTTGGCTTTCGACAATCAAATTTGCAGATATTTAAATTGAAAATAAATTGTTATAAGGATTAATAATGCATCAGTGATCGACCTAAACTATATTTCACCTTTTTTTGCAGCCAACACAAGGCCTATCATAGAAGGATTAGGTTTTATCAATACAGTTGTGGGTCAGAGCTTCACAATTACAGCCAATGCCTCAGATGCCAATGGAGACAATGTGACTATAGTGATGCTGAGTCCAGTAAATGTGACCTCTGCTACTCTCCCTGGGAATGTGTCCTTCTCTTACACCTACACCCCACAAGACATGACTCCTTACGCTGTAGAGTAAGTTCATTCTGTGAAGACTGCAGCTTATTAACTCTGCATAATTTCTTGTGCCTTTGTTATTGAATGTCTATGGTATAATTTGGAATTCTTCAGATTTGACCCCCAAAAATTTTATAATTTATTTTAATTCTTCATGAATTTGTCTCATTTGGTCTGATTAAAGTTTTGCTGTACGACTTTTAATATTGTTTCTTAACTAAGCTCTCTTTGCTGCCCAAGTTATATAACCTGATAGATAGACTGTACAGTTTACATTTATATAGATTTTAAAAATATGTATGTTTATTTCAGATTGTATGCTATTGATTCTTTGAATGGAGTGTCCAGGGTATTGTATGAACAAGTGTTCCAGTGTTATAACTGTAGTAACTATGGCAACTGTAACAACTCCTTAGCAACCAGCACCAGTATATCCTCATTCTTCATTGTATCATGTATTTGTGATCTGGGATGGACAGGTAAATAGTAAGAGATACATGTATCTGGAAAGAAATCGGTGTTAAATTTTATTTTTTGGATTGGGAAAGAGAAATGTCTTCAACTAAGAAAATATTAATGGGAAGTAAAATGAGACTTGCAAGTGGAAATTTTATGGTCATTGATGAAAATTTTGATTAAATCTGAATACTGAAGCACTGGATCTATACACAGATTTTAGTATTAAATACTATTTGCTAAGCATGAATACATTTTTTATGTACTGCATGGTTGATTAACTATATTATTTTGAGAAATACAGTGTTAAAAACTTAGCACTTGTCTTACTTGGATGTTTTATGTAAATCCTGTGAGATATTTTTGATATTTTAGGTAACTCCAGTGAGATATTTTGGATATTTTAGGTGATTCCTGTGAGATTGATATTGATGGTTGTGCTGGTTCCCCTTGTGATCCCCTCAGTAACTGTACAGACAATTCAGCAGCTGAGCACCAGTCAACAGGAAGGGCATTCAAGTGTGAAAACTGTCCCCAAGGATACCAAATGACAGATACCTTTAAGTGTTTGGGTATAAAGCTTTTTGTGTATCCTTCATTTGCAGGTGTAGTGGGAGAGGAGAAATAGGCAATGGCTGCATTTAGTTTCTTTAAATTTACACTTTAAAAAATTATCTACTTTAATGAAGATTCTGAGTTTATATTTGACTAAATTGTAAAAACATTTAACTGGATTTGATATTTCAGATATTGATGAATGCTCCAACAGTTCTCTGAATGGCTGTGACCAGATTTGTACAAACACAGAGGGAAGTTACTCCTGCTCATGTAATCAAGGATACAGATCAGCAGGGACAATATGTCTAGGTAACTACAAGAATTTGAATAGACAATTCAAAATAAACATGATGTATATTCATGCTTTAAAAGCTGTGTACAGTAAATGTACATGTTCAAAATGAGTTTAATTTGTCCTTTTTTGATCTTGAAAGTTGTTTTAAATTTGTTTTTCCAGACATAGATGAGTGTACAGAAGGAACCAGTCACTGTCAACAAGGCTGTGTGAACGCTGTAGGTTATTACAATTGTTCTTGTGTTGACGGCTATTCCCTCCAACCAGACGGACTCTCCTGTGTTATACAAAGTAAGTCATCTATGTTATATAAAGTATCCTGTGTTATACTGTTAAGTAAACCTTCTGTGTAATACAAATTTATACAAAATGAGTATATTTTTATACAAAGTAATTATGTTGTTTAATATAAAGTACCAAGTGTCCCTTTTTCTACAAAGGAAGTATTGTATTATCTAAAGTAAGTTTAGTATTGTAAGAGAATAAAAGTAAGAGATTAGAAGTGACTGTGAAATCCAAAATTCTGAAAGGAACATTTAAGTAGAAAATATTCATGTAAGGCCAAAGTTTTCATTTTTTTTTGGTTTACGATATGCATTGGGCGGTCGAAAAATTAAAATAATTTGGAACCTTGGCACATTTTTTTCTCGAGTAGCATTTAAATATATTCAAATAAAAATAATAAACACATAAGATTTTTCAACATTATTATTTTTTCTTACCATTCGATTTTATGTCAACAAAAAAGAATCAAGCGTCAAATGAGCCAAGAACAGAAATGGGAGTATCAGAGGCTCGATCTGTTTCTGTTGATGGTTTTCATTCTTCTGACTTACAAGAACGAGTTTCCATAAAAGACACATTGCAATGGGACAAATGTGGGTAAAATTAAGTGAATTGGCTATTCTTAGGTCAGCCTTTCCACTTATGAAAAAGTTTTTTGAAACTCCGAAAGTGATGGATTGCTTTCACAATTTAGAAACGTGTGTCTAAGGACCAACCTAGACCCAAAATTTAAGGAGACATTTCTCCCTCAAAAAAATTTAGGGAGAAGTTTTGAAATTTAGGGAGACTTCTTGGCGCGCATATGTGGCACACATTGATAAATCGTTATAAAACTATTTCATTGTTTATAACTTACATACATTTCAATAATTTTTCTTTGTAAACATTGTATTTAAAATGATTAAACAAGAGAAAAAGAATCTGAAAAGATATTTCCCCCAGTTACAAGGTACAGTCAAACTTGTTTTAAGAGGCCACCTTTTGGAAGTCTTGAAACTGGCCACTTAAGACAGGTGGCCTCTTATTCCAGTTTGCCCTTGACAAAGACATTCGGGCAATGAATAAACAACATTAAGCACTACAGTTAAATTAATAAAATTATAAAACAGGTCAATTTCACAAAGGCTTTTTATCTGTATATATAATAATTCAAGCTCATTCAAAAAATTATTTAAGAATTAGAATTTTTTACGGTTTTGTGCATGTTTCTATTCCTACATATTAGTTAAACAAGAAATACATGCATTGCCTGACTATTATCCTTTTTTTTTTATTAAGAAAAAACAAATACACAAAAATACAGTTTAATGGTAAATAAAATAAAGCACAGAAATTTAAGTAAGAATATGTCAATAAAAATATAACTTGCATATATTCAAAAATAGTCAGCAGTGTAAACCCCCCCCCCCAACCCCCCAACCCCCCAACCCCATTAATTCATCGGCAATTAACTCTCTTGCTGAAGTCTGGTAAATTTTATTGTTTAGAAAGCTGTCAGAATTTCTGTGTAACATATAAGACACAGAAATAAAAAAAAAACCAATTGACCATAGAGATGTATTGACACAGTTGAAAATCATTCCATAACACAGGTGTCATATGCAGTAGAGCGTGACTAATCCCTATCGATCGTCTGTTGATAGTGAAATTCACGAGATAATCATGCCACATGAAGCACTTTGTTTTCACAAGAGTAGCAATTAGGGCTTCTACATGAAATCAAAATCCAAAAGGTGTGGATTTCTTTAGGTAGAGGAAAGTATCAATTGTATTTAAATTATTTTTATTTTTCAATCGGCGATCTTGAAAAATAATTACAAATTGATCTAACAGGATTTTTTTTCATAAACACAGAGTTCAGTTTATCTAATAGTAATTGCATTAATAGCTAGGTTAAATTGGCTATCGGGATATAATTACCCAAGCGAATGAGTTTAAAAGACATAAAAGAATCACAGCAAGTGACGAAATGGCCGCCTATTACAGTGTCAAAGGGGCTGTGGGTGGGGAATTTGAGTGGCCACTGGCCGCGTTACACAGGTGGCCGTTTATTTCAGTTAAAATATATAGTAAAAATAATCGGGGGGAACTGAAAGTGGCCGCTGACTGCAAGTGGCCGTTGATTTCGGGTGGCCGCTAAGACAAGTTTGACTGTATATAAATATCTAGAAAAAAATAAAACCACATTGACATTAAATAAAATTTACTACTACATGTACTACTATTGGACTTTTACGAGAAGCACTGACTTCTACAGTTGACGGTTTACTTGGACATTTAAACTTGTATCATGCACGGAAGCACAGAATTGATAATGCATAAGAAAACCTTTCTAGTGGTCATAGGTATGGTGTTAGGGGCACTAACATGTGAAGACCAGGCGTTGAGGGTAGAGTGGTTGTCGTTTTCGTAAAGGACAACTGATATGTGCATTGAAATAACCCGTTATTTTGGTTAATTAAATGTTGAGCTAAATATTTATATCATAAAAGAGCTACCGTACATAGCCATGAGTGTTAAAGTAAGTGTCAACTGTAAAAGTCAGCGCTCCTCGTAAAAGTCCATTAAAATGTAAAAGTTTCTTATAGTCAGATTAATTGTTTATCAAACATTTTTTTCATTTCTTACATAGTGGCACAAAATTAATCTTAAACTTCTAAAATTTCTCTTCTCGTTTGATTTCCAGGCTTCTGGCATAGTCATAACTTTGTTAATTTCTCTTCAAACTTCGTTTTTAGCTCTACTGGTCAGAGACCAGAAGAGCTTATGCGATAGTAAGGTGTCCGTCGTCCGTCCGTCTGTCTGTCTGTCCGTCTGTAAACAATTTTTCAAAACGCTACTCCTCCTACAGTTTTGGTCTTATTTTAATATGACTTGGCACACAAGTAGACTACACTAAGATACATAAAATAGTGCATCGGTTTTTGATTTCGATGAACGGTGTTGCCATGGTTACTAAAAATAGAATTTTCTTTGAAATTCCTTTAAAACGCTACTCCTCCTACAGTTTTGGTCTGATTTCAATATTACTTGGAACACAAGTAGACTACTCTAAGATACATAAAATAGTGCATCGGTTTTTGATTTCGATGAACGGTGTTGCCATGGTTACTAAAAATAGAATTTTCTTTAAAATTCCTTTAAAATGCTACTCCTCCTACAGTTTTGGTCTGATTTCAGTATTACTTGGCACACAAGTAGACTACACTAAGATACATAAAATAGTGCATCGGTTTTTGATTTCGATGAACGGTGTTGCCATGGTTACTAGAAATAGAATTTTCTTTGAAATTCCTTTAAAACGCTACTCCTCCTACAGTTTTGGTCTGATTTCAATATTACTTGGCACACAAGTAGACTACACTAAGATACATAAAATAGTGCATCGTTTTTTGATTTCGATGAACGGTGTTGCCATGGTTACTAAAAATAGAATTTTCTTTGAAATTCCTTTAAAACGCTACTCCTCCTACAGTTTTGGTCTGATTTCCATATTACTTGGCACACAAGTAGACTACACTAAGATACATAAAATAGTGCATTTGTTTTTGATTTCGATGAACGGTGTTGCCATGGTTACTAAAAATAGAATTTTCTTTGAAATTCCTTTAAAACGCTACTCCTCCTACAATTTTGATTTGATTTCAATATTACTTGGCACACAAGTAGACTACACTAAGATACATAAAATAGTGCATCGCAGAGTTTCCGAAAACTATCGGTCCTACCGGCAAAACCGATAGAAAATCGAAATGTCCGATGAAATTCGCTACAGTATCGGTCCGTGTGACCGATTGTGGTGAGGGCTTGTCCT
This sequence comes from Saccostrea cuccullata, assembly GCF_032062105.1. Lineage (NCBI taxonomy): Eukaryota > Metazoa > Mollusca > Bivalvia > Ostreida > Ostreidae > Saccostrea > Saccostrea cuccullata. Next base: position 121,319 of record NW_026941382.1, read on the forward strand.
GATTAATTTATTGTACTCTAATCTATTGCAATATCTTCATAAATGAAAAATTTCAATGCAGCAAGCTCCTATTCTTCGTAAATATCCATTATCTTATCCATTTTGCAGTTCTACTTGACTTATTTACTTCCAAAAACGATCGTTTTTTCCTAATCCGAATTTCCTCCATTCCTCTGTTATTGGTAAACACATGCAGTATATAGGTCAAGAGGTGCAATGCCCACCGAGAAAACGTAAAGATAATTTAAAATTTACTTTTATTTTGAATTTCTACTGCTATTTATTTATGATTCAAATTTACAAGTGAGAATTAAACTTTAAATTTTAAAAAGAATTCTAGAAACCTTGAGAAGTTTTCTTTTTCAAGAATCAACTTTTTTGTAATTAGTTGTTTCTTTCTCACAATATTTACTTGGGGCTAGTGACTTTATTGCTGCCACAAGCCTGTGTGACCTGGTGCCATGTTTGAATTAATTATAGTTGCATTTTATATTCCTGGGATCACAATCAGTGTTTGTGAGCCACAATTCTTTTTACATATTCAATGCCATTATCTTTGAATTACATCTGACATGAGAAATACACTGTATACTTTAAAATTTATTCGGACTGATAGAATATGTTTCGGACTGATAGAACACATTAAGTCATCAGTCCGAATGACTGATAGAAAAATTTGGTTTTCGGAAACTCTGGCATCGGTTTTTGATTTCGATGAACGGTGTTTCCATGGTTACTAAAAATAGAATTTTCTTTGAAAATTCTTTAAAACGCTACTCCTCCTACAGTTTTGATTTGATTTCAATATTACTTGGCACACAAGTAGACTACACTTAGATACATAAAATAGTGCATCGGTTTTTGATTTCGATGAACGATGTTGCCATGGTTACTAAAAATAGAATTTTCTGTGAAATTCCTTTAAAATGCTATTCCTTCTACAGTTTTTGGTCTGATTTCAATATTACGTAACACACAAGTAGACTACACTAAGATACATGAAATAGTATTTCGGTTTTTGATTTCGTTGTACGGTGTTGCCATGGTTACTAAAAATAGAATTTTCTGTGAAATTCCTTTAAAATGCTACTCCTTCTACAGTTTTGGTCTGATTTCAATATTACGTAATACACAAGTAGACTACACTAAGATACATAAAATAGTGCATTTGTTTTTTATTTT